>NC_143014.1:340532742-340735242 GCF_055824585.1 Amblyomma mixtum | reverse complement strand
TTGGGAAAAAAAAGGCCAGCTGCTTACCTTGGTCCTTCGGAGGTTTCATTTTTTTTTTGTTTTCAGGAACGCCAGGCTGAATGTCTTACGGACGAAATGGAAGAGTGATTAGATGTATATGGGTCCGGAGATGACCTCGACAGTTTCACTTCACGGCACTCGTTACGATAACACATCGCAATTAATCTATATTCTTCCTTTCTTTCTGTCCGAAATAAATTCACAGGCGTGCTGAGACTGTTTTTTTTACAGTGGCGGAACAAGGAGAACAATAGCAGAATATAATTAGTTGCATTGCATCACATCGTTGAACAAATGTATTGCAGATAGCTTTGAAAAAGACGAAAATGAATGAAGCGAAAGCGTACAACCGAGAGACATGACGATGTTGCAAATCTACGTAATGGCTGCTTTCTGTTCATTATAGCTGGACTGCGAACGCAAAGCAATGCCTACATTTATTCAGATGTGATGACATTGTGCTCACTACAAAACCTGAACACGCAGGAGAAAAGAAATCAGATACGAAATCAGAAAGAAAGAAAGCATCGGCACAGTGGAAGCTTAGAGACAGGTATATGTACACCAACATTGAACAATCGGATCGTAAATGCCATAAAAATGTCAAGCATGTGAAATCGTATTAAAACAGCCCTGACAGATGTACAACCCTGCATGTTAAATATTGATATACTTTGCGAACCTCAAGCAAACACACTTTGAAAATAATTATATTGGTGTGAAAAATGTGTAGAAAATCAAATAACTGAATATTTTTTGGAACGTGCGACGTACGTGATGCGACTAAGTTTAAGATATTTCGCCGCTTGGCACTTCGGCACCCTTGTACGGTTCAGGGACTTCACAAAAATCTCTTCCTCTCCCGTAACCGGGAGTACAGTAAGCATGAAATGTTTACGGGCGTAACACATTGGTTGTAGATGGTATTAGTCAAAATCTTGATATGGGTCTATGTTCATCACACCACCCCACACCTTCGCTGCCTGTCGTACCGCCTCCTTCAGGCTCCGTTCTTCTAGCTCGGCAGTGCGCAGTGTCTCATGGCGTTGTCGGCAGGGACGAGCAGTCTTCTGCTGTGACGTATCACTCGCAGAGCGATCGCTTTCCGCAAGACTCTTCCTACCTCTCCTTCCATCAGGCTCCATTGCTCGGCTTAAGCAGCTGTGACGGTGGCGGCATTGAAATGCAGGACGATGCAGAAGCGTACGCGGACACGACACGCAGGCCTGACAAGAATGTATATGCAGCGCGTTCGAAACTGTCTAAAGTGCGTAGAGGCGAAAGCGTTTTCCGCAGCACTTTGCCCATGTGAAACTGGTGACGTCACAACTCGATTACGTCACACATAACTGATGACGAAGTAATGACAAATTACTAATTAGTGACTAATTATTCATTAATGACTAAATACTAATTAACTGCTAATTAATGACGCTTAAGCTTCACCTTTAGGAGTGGAAAGCGACAGCGTGTTGTAGCGCTGCCAGGCAGCTCACGGAACGCCTCCACCCGTTCGGCGCGATGCCCTGCCCTTTGAACGCGACGCTTTTTGAGGAAAGGAAATGGCGCAGTAATTCTCCGTAATCTCGGTGGACACCCGAACCGCACCGTACAGTAAGGGAGGAACGCCACCACCCATTCGACGCGATGCCTTGCCCTTTGAACGCAACGCTTTTTGAGGAAAGGAAATGGCGCAGTAATTTTCTGTCATCTCGGTAGACACCCGAACCGCACCGTACAGGAAGGGAGGAAAGCCACCACCCGTTCGGCGCGATGCCTTGCCCTTTGAACGCAACGCTTTTTGAGGAAAGGAAATGGCGCAGTAATTCTCTGTAATCTCGGTGGACACCCGAACCGCACCGTACAGGAAGGGAGGAACGCCACCACCCGTTCGGCGCGATGCCTTGCCCTTTGAACGCAACGCTTTTTGAGGAAAGGAAATGGCGCAGTAATTCTCTGTAATCTCGGTGGACACACGAACAGCACCGTACAGGAAGGGAGGAACGCCACCACCCAGTTCAGCGCGAAGCTACCGGCGCTTGTATGCCGGTCCTGTAGGAGGGCTTAGAGAGTCTCGTTAAATCTCGTACGGTGCCCGGATGTTCTCGTTTCAGCTCCCGCATGTGTGGAATTCAGTGCCCGGTTGAGTGGAATTCAGTGCCCGGATGTTGGCTCTCGGTCTCGGCGTGACGTCACCACACTGCCGACAACGGGAGCTAAAAGCATTTCATGCTTAAAAAATTCACCCTTGTTGGCACATAAAATATGCCATCATCTCAGCACTCAGTGATACAGAGTGTTCAGGACAGCCAATATTCTCCTTGTGCTTGCAACGAAAAAGTGCGGTAATATCCATCCTCCTTTAGGTGTGTAAAATCCGCGGCACGAAGGTTTCCTTGGTCATTTTTGGCAGCAAGTAGGAGCTTAATTTCTGCATGCATCACACGTTGATTTAGTCAAGATCTTTCGTACTACGTATCCAGCAATGTAAACAACTAGACGCTGATCACTCCTTGCGGACACACATGCCATATGTGATTGGAAGCTGGATCTTTTAGTTCTTTGACAGCAAGTTCAGCATTGCTCGATGCTTCTTCGAGTCACTCCGGCGGTTTCTACGGGCCACAACCTGGTACTATACTTCAGTTTAACATTATAACGTGCATACTGGCGGAAAAATAAGCGCAGTTCGAAATTGCGCAAATAACGACGAACGTTTACGGTTCATAGATCCTTGTCTTTGCTGCTTGGACGCGCGTTTTGTCGCGATAAGTGCGAGATATGTATTCTGTAATAAATAGCATTACAGCGCGCTCGTTCACAATCTATGTCTGCTAACCCGTCTCCACATTACTGCTGTGAAGAGAGTGGTGAGCGGACCTCTTTATGTTCACAGCAATGATTGCGACTGTGTGCCATCCTTTCAAAACTGACACGAAAAATAGAAACCGCGCCTTAGCAGAGGGATAATTGAAGCCCTTAGGATTGCTTCGACAAGAGAGAGGCTATATAGTGTCAACGTTCCCTCCATCATTCTCACATAAAGGACTACGACGCTTTTTTTACCGCTAGTATGGAGGGTCGTTAGGCCTTGATCTTTAAGCTTTTCGTCGTTTCCCGTAGTTTTATTTGTTTTCTTCTTTACAATACTTGCTTAGAATGGCCACTTGCTTTTATTGTGGAGGCTTTTCCGCGCCTCATTTCACTAGAGCCACTGGCGCAGCACGGCTGCGCCATACGCGAGCGGTGGGTGCCCGGCAACTGCGGAATCGCGGGCAACGAGCAAGCCGACGAACTCGCGACCGCCGCGCGTCAGTTACCTCCTGGCGATCTCCCTTTCGCACTGGAGGACGTGCGGTCGGTCATCTACGACCACCTCCGGCAGCAGCACCCCGAGTAGCGCGTCGCCCGAGGGGAGCGCACCAACAGCATTAGTGGCCGCTCCCTGTTGAAGTCGGAGGGGCCCTGAAGATGACTGACTCGTTCAGCCCCGCAGGTCCCTGCTCCGATGGAAGGCGTTGAACTCCGATATGGAGGAAACTGTACAGAAGGTTTATTATAGATATTTACAGTCAATATGGGAGTGATCCGGTCACAAAACAACATCCCGTTAAATAGGGTTCAGATTCCCCAGATCCCTGACTTGGGAATAAAGTTCGGAGAATGAAGTCCAATCAGATGGGCCGATGTCGACACTGGTGGTACCACCGACGGGAGGGGGCGGTGCTGGGTTCACGCTCTCTGGAAGCTTGATCGATGGGAAGGGGTAGAGGCTGAGTCATCCAACACCGCTGTATTACTTTGATCACTGCAGCAAGTCTTATATGCGTTGCCTTCGGAGAAGAAGAAATTTCCAGCAGTCTCCCAGCAGGAGAATGAACGTCCTCGAACTCCCCCACCGGATGTCCAAAACACGGGGCCTCTGTCGAGGACACAGCGGTCTTTTAATTCGCAGCGTCAGCGTGACCTAGTGTACCATCACCCCGTCCGGTGACGTGAGGAGATACTCGGCCACAGTACCGCTGCCGCCGTCGTCTATGCTTCCGCCGCTGCCGCCGGGGGCACCTGGCCTCGCCGCATCTTTTGCTTCCCGATGAGTCACCTCCGGTACTAATTATTCCCAGTACCATGTTCACCGATCTTAACAGCCCCTTCACGGCCCAAAAATCTCGAATGGCCAGCGTTCATGACCGCTGGGTAGGAAGAGATGAGGCTGGAACTGGGCTGAAGGGCTGGTTTCCAGCAATGGCATCCAAGCTCGTACAATCAACAAAGGAAGGCATCAGTGGACTGTTCCACGAGACAGGGCACTGACCCACAAGCAAGCGCTCGGAATTTGCCAAAGTCCCACCAGGCTTTCGACAACGACAACAAATGTTTACTAAAATATGACTGAATTCTGGTTTAATTTTGGTGCCGACAAAGCGAGAAATATCCCTTTTGAAATCGCCAAAAACAAATTGCTCGAACCAAGGTTAAAAAAAAACAGGAGGTGATCCTATTGAGTACTCCTTTCTACAACAATCGGCTGAATCCATTAGCATTTCCGTGCGGTTTTTCCTTCTTGAAACGCACCGCGAAAATTGTGCTTTTGGAGAGCAGGACTCCGTATAAGCAAGCGATCATTTTTTGGGGGACAAAATTGTCAAAAGCATGATTGAGACGATGGTAAGTCTCAAAGACGAACTTTGCGCCATACAGGCACCACAACAACGTCTGTGCCAAAATTCAGAGACAAAAAATATGTCTGCCGCAAACAGTTACACTTAAGGAATAAACGCTGCGTCTACACGAGTCTTGGCTGCACTCCTCTAAGTGCCCGTATCAATTGGTAGCATGGAAAATTCACCCCTGTCAGTAACCTTTCTGTAAGTTATATGAAAATGCAGTAACACTCGGTCGACTCCAAGTCTTTCGCTTAAAACAATGTAGCCTTTCCTTCCCAGATTTCATACACCCACAAAAAAAAGGAATAAAAAAATAGGTACTTCGATTAGCTACGCGGGGGCGAAAGACGACTCACCTCCGCCTTGTTGAAAGAATTAATCTTTCAGACGCGCCTGCCGGGGTCGCGCTGTGACTGATTGTACTGCGGTCAACTCTTGGCGAAAGGCTGCAGAAAAAAAACAGTGTCGTTTCCGCGCCCCCTCGAGGCTCTCCGAAAACATTGCTGGCACCTACAATTTTGATAACCGACTCTGGAGGACGAGCAGTGACCAGCGCGACAAGCTGCTCTTTGTTCTCGCCCTAAGCACGAAGCTCGGCCAGCCTTACGCCCTCCGCGCTTCCTAGAATGCAGTGCTGAAGGCGAAGAACTAATCCTTTTCAAGTGCGCCCGCTGAACACGCCTGCATGAGTGGCCTCTGCTTGACCCCTTCGCTCGCATGCGCTGAGTGTTGTGCCACCTGGCGCCTTCTGTTTTCTCGGGCCGCTTTGCCTTTTTTCTTACTGGAGTTTTATCAGGACGGCACGGTCTCGGTTTCATTACGGCCCGATGCCCCTTGGAGTACTTCGCGCCTGTTCTAGTCGAAAAACGCGTTCCTCCCTTTCCCTTAGAGCAATCAGCCTTTGAACGAACCGCGCGTGTCGCCAGATCAGTAACTGCAAGAGCCGCCGTGGTGGCTCAGTGGTTAAGGTGCTCGGCTGCTGACCCGAACGACGCGCTGTCGATCCCGGCCGCGGCGGTTGAATTTCTTTGGAGGAGAAGTTCTAGAGGCCCGTGAACTGTGCGATATCAGTGCACGTTAAAGAACCGGAGGTGGTCGAAATTTCCGGAGCCCTCCACTACGGCGTCTCTCATAGCCTTAGTCGCTTTGGGACGTTAAACCCCATAAACCAAGCCAAACCAGCCACTGCAAGCGCAATTTTACGAGGCGCCAAGCGGAAAGGTTTCGCCTTTGCTTCTACCGCATTTTCCCCTCTGCTAGCACTAGCAGTTGTCCGCGTTACTGAATGCAGGGCCTCACATTTGGTTCGTTTTCTCTTGGTCCTGGCCCTTTTTCTTTTTCTCCGCATAGACTTCAGTGTGTGTCTGTTGATAACACCTAGCTTCCTCTAGTTTTACAGTCGTACCTCGCAAACCTTCTTTCGATTCAAAACTGGCCTCTTCGGCTTTGCAGCACAGTTTTAGCGCCACACAGCTGACAGCGGGACTTGAAGCTGCTCCCGAGTTCCCCTACTCATTCCTTTGGGGGTTGTGCTCTCCAGCTTGCCTCTCCCTCTGAGTACAATTTTCTACATCGCACTGCTCAGCTACAACTGTGCCCTTCTCTTCTCTGCAAGCCTGGCTCTTGCCCTGCTCAGCTACAACTGAGTTCTTTTTGGCCGTAAGGTGCAGGCTTTCTGAACTGGCGTCCTGATTTTGTTCTTTTATTAGGGATTCCCTGTCCACCTGGAGATGCGATCAAAGTTACGGGAACCTGGAGATAATAATGACCTTTCAGCATGCTCAGCTTCCTTTACTGACTCAGTGATCGAAGTCTCTGGTCGCTCATCTGCCTCGTCATCCGTCTGCCTTTGATACCCCGTTAGCTCTTTACCTTTTTCATTCATTTCCAACGATAGGTTGGCTGATGCAGCTCTGGCTACCTGAGGTTCGGGAATCTGACTCAACTGAGATGCGAGCTGGCATGTTTTAGACCTTGTGAAAGCTTGTACCACCCCATTTCCGAATTTCCGGCTCATGTCGCGAATCAATTGATCTGATCGATTCGAGAAGAGGTATGGGAATTGAAGTGGCACGGCCTTCGAAACCGCGGCCTCAGTGGTCAGGTCTCCAAACGGCCCGCAAATCGTCACTCTAGCGATCGGTAGGCATACACTGTGTTCTTCTAACGCCTGTTTTATCCACGAGACTTCCCCCGTGAAATCGTCTGCTGTAACATAGGACGGATGGACAACGTCCATCGTCGCGGCGCTATCACGAAGCACTTTGCAAGGTTTACTATTAACCTGCAATTCGTGCAAGTGTGGCCTAAGGAGGTCTAGATTCTCGTCGCTATCATCGATGCACGAGAACACCAAACGCTGCTTTGGACATTTGACTGCAAAGGGTCCGACACTATTGCAGTTGTAGCAACGAAGTATCCTACTAGCCTCGAACTCTCTTTTCCCGGCTTTGTTTGCTCCCTCTCTCTTTGACTGTTCTTCCTGCTTTTCTGGCGCTCTCTTTAACGCCTCTGATTGCCCAGAACTTCTAGCACGCTGCTTCTTTCTGCTAGGACCTTGATCTCGCATCGCGTTTCGAGCGTGTGACGCACCCTCTGCAGTGCTCAACATTCTGCGCGAAACGTACTCCTCTGCCAGCTCAGCGGCTCTTTCAACTGTGTCGACCTTTTCCTTTTCTTGAACCCACAGTTTCAAGGCTTGCGGAATGCTTCGGTAGAAATACTCAAGGCAAAAACACCCGATGATTTTGTCTCGGCTTTCGTAAACCTCAGCTCTTTTTAGCCACTCTAGCAGGTTAGTCTTAAGGCCATACGCGAAATCCGGATAGCCCTCGGTATCGTTTTTGATTGGGCTCCTGAAGCGCTGTTGGAAAGCTTCGGCTGAAAGACGGTATCCTTTCAGCAGGCTGGCTTTTACTTTCTCGTTGACTGCTGCGTCTTCCGTGCTAAGTCTCGCTATGACTTCTGCTATTTCACATGGCAATAGTGTCAGAAGCCGTTGTGGCCACGTACTGTGAGCAAAGTTCTCCCTTTCACAAGTTGTCTCAAAATTGTAGAGGTACAGTCCTATGTCCGAAGAAATTTTATACGGATGCATGTACCTGTTCATTCGATATGATTCTGCATCGCTTGCTCTTTCAGGAGTTCTGGCTCTCTCACTGGCGCCATCTTTTTTTTTTCGTTTCCAAGCTGTAATCGCTTTAGTTCCCTTTCGGCCTTTTCAGCTTCCCACTTCTGCCGTTCCTTCTCTTTTTCCCACTCCTGATCAGCTTCCCCCTTACGCGATTTTTCCCCCTGTTCGGCTTTTTCTTTACGGGCTTTTCCCCCCTGTACAAAGTTACACGTAGCTGCAAGCTGATCGTTATTTTTGACGTGTTTAAGAATGATTTTGCACAGTTCAATTATGGTTATTTTATTCCACGCTTCTACTGACAGCTCCTCGCGTATCAACAGCAAGTCCGAATTCAACAGTCTCATAAGGTATATGATGAAGCTTTCTCCACTTTGGATCTGCTAACTCAAAAATGCCTTGAGAATAACCCCTTTCAAAAGACAAAACCCTGATTCCCAGTCAGGATTATTCTCTGAACCTAAAGGCTGGCGAATCCCATAGCGAAAACCAAAACGCTCACCCGTGGAGAAAGCATGATGTCGCACGGTCCATCCGAGCTGCTGCCAACCAGTGTTGAGATGGAGCTTCAATTCCACCGCTGGAAGCAGTGTTGGAGACGGAGGGGTCCTGGAGATGACTGACTCGTTCAGCACCGCAGGTCCCGGCTCCAAAGGACACAGTCGAACTGCGTTATCGAGGAGCTCTAGGGAAGGTTTATTTTAGACATTTATTTATTTATTTATTAGTACCTCAAAGGCCCACTAGGGGCATTCAATGAGGGGTGGGCATACATATCATTGAAAAAAAAAATCAGTGATGAATGATTTGAAGGATTCCAGGCCAGGATGGATGAAAGCTTCAGCGGGCAGGTCTTTCCAATCTCTTGCGGTCTGGGCGAAGAAAGATTTCATGTGCGCAGAAGTGGATGCTCGAAGTGTATGAACAGCTTTCGGATGACTGATGCCAAGTGAAAGGTGGTGTGCAGGGGTGATAACGGAATGACACAAATGCGAATGATAAAACCTGTGGAAAAGGCAGTGTCTGGCTATTTTTCGACGGGATTCAAGGCTGGGGAGGTTAGCTTTTGTTTTCAATGCTGTCACGCTCGTATGATATGAATAATCAGAATATACGAATGTTATCGCGCGGCTCTGGACGTACTCAAGGGTTTTCGTTAGGTTAATTTGTTGTGGGTCCCAGATTGAGGATGAAAAATTCAGGGGGCACTTTGACTGTCTAAAGTGGGTAGAGGCGGAAGCGTTTTCCGCACCACCTTCGCTGTTTCTGTGGCACTGGTGGCGTCACATGTAATTGAGTACTAATTACTAAGTGATGACAAATCACTAATTAATGGTTAATTACTGATTAATGCCGGAATACTAATTAACTGCTAATTAATGACGCTTAAGCTTCGCCTTTAGAGTGGAACGCGACAGCGCGTTGTAGCGCTGCCAGGGAGTCCACGGAACGCCACCACCCGTTCGGCGCGATGCCTTGCCCTTTGAATGCAACGCTGTTTGAGGAAAGGAAATGGCGCAGTAATTCTCTGTCATCTCGGTGGACACCTGAACCGCACCGTAGAGGAAGGGAGGAAGTGGGAGTGAAAGAAGATAAAGAGGAGCCGTAATGAAGAAAATGAAAATTGTATTTGAGGAAAGGAAATTACGCAGTAACTGTGTCACAAAATTGGGGGGGGGGGGCACTTTTTTGACCTAAAGTGTGGTCACTGATGTGTGGTTAAGATGTTAAGCTTCGCCCCTAAGAGTGGAACGCGACAGCATCTTGCAACGCTGCCAAGGAGTCCATAGAACGCCATCGTCCATTCGGTTCTACGCCTCGCTCGTCGGTAAATTGGTTTTTGAGGAAAGGAAATGTATCTGTCTCTCATTTGTCGGTGGACACCTAAACCTCGCCGGAAGGGAATGGAGGAGGATGAGAGTGAGTGAAGACACCGTATTCACTAAACGCGCCTTTGTTCATTCCGAACCATCGAGCTTGCATGGCGGAGTGGATAGCACTCTCGTCTCTCACGCCGAAGACCGGGGTTCGATTCCTGAGCTCGACCAATTTCTTAATCGGTTTTATTTATTTATATGGCCTGACTAGTAAAGCTAATTAGGCTAATTGGGTAATTAAGCAATTAACTAAGCTCAGTCCCACTTACTTGGAGCATCACTATACGATCAGTTCAATTGTTTGCATGGTTACTAGCCAAAGTACAATTGGCCCCGTTTGAAATTCGCACACTGTGACGTCACGACCGTTTCCACCAATTGAAAAGCGTGACATTTTCTGTCGACAACTGCTGCTTACAACGATGAGACATTAAAGGCTTCCGCCTTAATACTCAAGTTTAGGACGGACAAGAGTTGAATAGGCGGACAGTTTTACGGAAGCAGGTGCCAAACGCAAGTTACGCTTTAGATAACCAAGAACAAGGTTAGCTTCGTTGGTTATGTTCATTATGTGGGTGGTCCAAGAGAAATCCTGTGTTAGGCTAATACCTAAATATTGGGATATCATGGAACCGCGAAGGGTGTAGTTAGGAGTAGGATACGATTGACGACGATGAAAGGATACTAGCGTTGTTTTATTAACGTTTAAAGACATTAGCCAGTTTGCGCACCACTCTTCCACAAGTTTTATGTCGCACTGCAGATGGCAATTGTCTGTGTTACTAGTGATGCTCCGGCAGATGACGCAGTCGTCGGCGAACAAACGAACGGTGGATGATAGATTACTTGAGAGGTCGTTGATGTAAATTAGAAATAATAGAGGTCCTAAAACCGTGCCTTGTGGTACGCCGGAGGTAACAGGGGAGATGGAAGATGCGTGATTGTTAGCCCATACAAACTGTTGGCAGTTAGTCAAAATATTTCTGAGCCAATCATGTACTAGTGGGTGCAGGTTTAGGCACGAATGTTTAAATAAGAGGCGTTGATGGGAAACTTTGTCGAAAGCTTTCTCAAAGTCTAAGAAAAGAGCGTCCACGGGTGTGTTCGTGTCCATACCAGAACTGATGTCGTGAGTAAAGAGGGCCAGTTGGGTAGAGCAGGATAGGTTTTTCAGGAATCCGTGTGGAGAAGGGTAAAAAAAGTTGACAGACTGCAAGGAGGTCATGATGTGTGAGTAAATTACGTGCTCCATTACATTTAGAGGGAACGCTAGTGAGGGAGATGGGACGGTAGTTCTTACTAGAAGATTGGGGGGCCTTTTTTGTGCACTGGGATGATTTTTCCCACTTTTTAGTCGTGGGGTACAATACAGGACTCGAGTGATTGCTGGCAGATTCGACAAAGAAGAACAGCTATAACGTTTCTAGTATTCTTGAGAACTTTTGTGTTAATTTCATCTATACCAGCAGATGAAGTTAGTTTCATGGAATCGATTAACGCGATTATTCCGTTAGGGTCGCAACGTATGTAAGGCATAGGAGGGTAATCAAAATAAGGATAGTTAGGCATGTCGCCTACAGGATCGTGGGTAAAATTGGATGAAAATGTATAATTTAATGCTTCAGCCGTGTCAGTGTGTGGAATAGGTGAACTATGTTCGTCGCAAAGCGATATTGACGGGGTTGCTTTTGGGTTTATAGCCTTCCTAAATTGCCTGGTGTTGCTGTGAAGCATATCAGGTAATGTGGATGAGAAGAAGGTTTTTTTTTTGGCTTGCGTTGCGTGAGAGAGTTCTTTTCGGCAGCATGATACTTTTTCTATGCGCGGGCGTCATTAGAATGCTTTGCAGATCGAAAGAGCCTTTTCTCTTTGTTAAGCAGCCTTTTTAACTTTCTGTTGAACCATGGCGATGATGACCGTGTGGTGACTGTTTTATCGGGGATGTACGTGCAATGAGCTCGCAAATTTCATCAGTGAACAGAGACCAGTTAGTTTCGACAGAGGGATTTGAAAGGTTTGAGAGGAGAGAGCTACAGAATTCCGTGAGGTCGTTATTCATGGCATCGTAGACACCTTTGTCGTAGAGCGTCAATGTTTTCGTTAATTTTTCAGGGCGTAATGAGGGACTTTGATAGGTGCCGTAGATTACCGAGTGATCACTCAAGCCTGATAGGTGCGTAAGCGGTGAAATGCTCTCAGGATGAGTAGTGAGCACGAGATCAAGAAGGCTAGAAGAATGGCTATCCTGCCTAGTCGGGTTGGTGACGAGCTGAGATAGACCAAATGTGAGGCACGAGTTGAAAAAATCGCTCCCGATAGTATACTTGTTTAATGTTGTTGCAAGGTCATTCCATGCTATGATAGGGAAATTAAAGTCGCCAAATGTAACCCAAGGTGTGCGCGGATATGAGGTGGTTATGGACTGGACCGCATCGTCAAAGTGCATGACAAAAGAGGCATCAGCGTCAGGAGGCCTGTAGCAGGAGTAGATGATAACGGGAAGGTCAAATGCCTTGGAACCAACGAATGCGATTTCCAAACACGAGGTGACGTTTATAGGGTAGCAGAGTAAGCTTTGATCGGTGGCAATTAAGACGCCACCTGCTAGCCTGTTCGCGCGATCGTGGCGGTAGATATCATAATTAGGGAAAGTAGAAGATAATTCAGAGTTAGAAACGGAAGGATACAGCCAAGTTTCCGTTAGTACCACTATTTCACTTTCGGTGGTGTCAATAAGCCTGCGGAAAGAATCGGATTTTGATAAAATACTTCTGATGTTTGTGTAAACGAAAGGTATATACTTAGCATGGGATTTCGAGCGCGAGGCGGTCTCTAGCTACGGCTGATGTGGAGCAACAGTCTGACAGGGGACGACAGTCTGGGAAGAGTGGTCAAAAACGTATGCGGTATTATTTGCAATGAGTTTGTTATATCTTAATTTGTAAGTTTTTTTTTCGGATTTGGCGAATTCAAGAAGTTTGCGGACTAGCCGGGTTCTAGATGAGTATTCTTCGGATATTGCATATGAAAAGCCTTTAAGGTTCCTGGAACGTGACATGACAGATTCCTTAGTTTTGAAATGAGCAAACGCTACAATTATAGGTCGAATTTTGTTACCTTGGTAGCGTCCAAGCCTGTGTGCACGTTCGATGTCGGTAGTCTGGATGGTGATATCAAGTTTTTTCGTAGAGCTTAATTACGTATTCTTCAGACTCGTCCCATGTTTCTTGTGCTGCATCTTTCAGGTTGAAGAAAAGAAGATTAGAGCGACGGCTCTGTCCTCAGCATCACACATCCTGGCCGTCATGATAGGGATTTGTTTAGAGTTGTCTTCAGAAAGCGTCCTCGTGCATGCCACTTCAGCCTTTAAATCGATTAAAGAAGAGCAGTCGTCTTCAATTTCAGCGAGCACCTTGTTTATCTCTTCGACAGCTTTGTCGGTTTGCATCAGCTTGCTGTGAATGGTTTTTCTTTCATTGATGAGTGTATTTTGCCTAGGTCTAATTTCGTGTAAGGCGTCTAGCGCTTCAGAAGCCGCTTGCGTAGACGTGGCGCGGGTGGTGGGTCCGGGGTTAACTTCTACGAGTATATCGCCGGATATGGTAATAAGACTACAAAGAATGCGAGCACAGTCGTAAGCAACAGTAAGACAGTAATGTGGGCTCCGTAACGCTAATAAACCAGGATAGCGCGTACACGGGGCAAATAAGGAAAGTTGATTATTTACCTGCAGAAGGAGCAGAGGATGGGAATGAGCGCGTACCATCGCGCGCGCGTTGCCGAGCCCACTGAAGGAAGGCGCGAGCCAGTTCGTCCTTATATTGTGGTGTGTTGATCTTGCTGCCGATTCGGCTGATGGAAGCCGCGAGAAGGAGGATGCCAAGCTATAGGGCGGTTCGGTTGGGGGCGCTGTAGGGCAGAAGCCTTGAGGGGTGGTCGGTCCCGGGTCGGTATACGGGCGGTCGGTAGGCGTAGAAGTGCAGTTATCTAGCGGTATCATCAGGCAGGGAGGAACATCAGAGGCACGAGGATGGCTTTCCGGAGCAAACATCAGCATGATAGCCTGCAGAAGGAGCAGAGGATGGGAATGAGCGCGTGCCATCGCTTGCGCGTTGCCGAGCCCACAGTCAAGGTTGGAGTGCTCCTGTCACAAAACAACATCCCGTTAAATAGGGTTCAGATTCCCCAGATCCCTGACTGGGGAATAAAGTTCGGAGATTGTTGACCAATCGGGTGGACCGATGTGGACTCTGGTGGTAGCACCCACGGCAGGGGGCGGTTGCTGGGTTCACGCTCTCGCGCAGCTCGGTCGATGGGAAGGGTGAGTCATCAAACACCACTGTATTACGTTGATCACTTCGGCAAGTCTTCTGTGCGTTGCCTTCGGAGAAGAAGTTTCCAGCAGTCTCCCAGCAGGTGAACGAACGTCCTCGAACTCCCCCACCGGACGTCCGAAACACGAGACCTCTGTCGAGGACACAGCCGTCTTTCAATTAGCAGCATTAAGTCGACCCTGTGTAGCATCACACCCTCCGGCGACCCGAGGACAGACTCGGCCACACTACCGCTGCCGCCCTCGTCTATGCTTTCGCCGCTGCCGGCGGCGGCGCCAGCCCTCGCCGCATCTTTTGCTTCGCGATGAGTCACGTCTTGTACTAATTCTTCCCAGGCCCGCGTTCGCCAAACTTAAGATCCCTCACATGGCAGCAGCGTACGATGATCCTCCATGCGCGCGTAGGATGCGTGTGGCCCGGGGACAGACGGGTGTGCCACGGAGCTACAAGCGACGTATATAGCGATTGTGATGCAGTTGAAACACTGGATCACTTGCTCCTCCGCTGTACTGCCTTCGCCCAACCGCGTCGCGACATGCTTGGGGTTTACTGGGCGCAGGGACTCATCCCGGACAGTGTCTCGGCGCTCCTGTGGCCCCAGGGCAGTGTGCGAACCCGTGAGCGAACTCTGGTGAGCCTCTGTGTATACATGTACTTCGAACAGGCGGGCTTGACGTCCCGTCTGCTCTGCGTCAGGTAGTTATTCGCAGTGACAAAACGCTCCGCGTGTGCTACCTTCGGACGCTTTACAGCTGGGCGCCCCCACACCAGCTTATCTGTACAGTGAGCCGCGAGCGTGTGTTTTTTCATGTTTTTCCTTTGTTCTCTCGGGACAGGACATGGCACTCGCGTGGCATTTAAATATTTACCTTTGAGCGGCCGGCCTGCGATGACCAAGTGAATCTGCGCGTGCCCTATGCTTCCCCACGAACAATGGCCCCGCGCGATGCTCTGACTGGCGCAGGGCAAAGCATCTGTGCCGGGCCGAAAGTGATCGCTCGGGCAGCGATCGGCCGCTCCCCCTCCACTACGCAATATGCACGCCCGCGAACCGCGTACACTCAAGAACCTTGCGCGGCGCAGCACCCCACGTTTATTTTTATTTAAGTAACCTGTATTTATACATAGTGTATACAGCCGCCCTACACATATCCTTTTTTCTATCGCTCCCCCCTTCCTTTCTTTCTCCCTCTCATCTCCATGTCATTTTATTCCCGCTAGCCGCAGCTCAGGTGCTTCAGGCTTCGATGGCAGATGCCGCGGCTAGAAACATCTGTTCCTTCAATTTTTTTCTTTTCTTATTATCAATAAATAGCCACTAACAACAACATGGCCAGGGTGGGCAGCAATTCGCTGTTGTTCCGCTGTGCAGGACTGCAGCCGCCGCGTCAGGTCGTGGTCGGTGATCACGTTCGTGCAGCATACGGCCGCATTCCTTTTCACGGTCGAGGCTGCTGTTCCAAACTGCGCAGCGCGCCTGCATCACAGCTTTGGATCCGACTCAAATGCGCCTTCGATGGTATATCCAATGCTTCCGCGGGAGCTCCCGGCGTCGATTCTGCGTGCTCTTGCTACGGTTCCCGTGCTTTGAAACTTGTTCAGCCATCTTTGCAGACGCGAGTGATGGGGCGGCCGATGATGAAATGGCGCCCTGAACTGCTTTCGTACGAAGTGGAGGGAGTTGGACTCCCATAGACAAGTCACGGCCATGGCCTTCTCTTGATCGCTGTACGACCGCATTTTCGGTGATATCTTGCGGTGCTTCGCAGCAGAGAGCAACATGCAAAGATAATTCACTCACGAATTTAGAACAGCTGCCGCCGTTGAGAGAAAGGCGAAAGCAGAGGACGCGAAACGAAGATTTAAACGCTTTATTGCAATAGGCAGAAACCGAACTCGTAGAAATCGCGGCAATTTATGCAAAAAATGTTTTCTATATCCAAGAACGTTCTCTAAAGCAACCGCGCAGCCTCTCCCATCGTTCTCTGTGTGGGGCTCGTTTCTTCGGTCGATGCCAGATGGCGCCATGGGTACCATTGCTGCGAAGTCTATCGGTTTTGGCTCGCCGTGTCCGCAGACGATGTTAATTTCCAAATAATTCGGACCAAATCAAGCAAGTACTCTACCTAAATATAGCATAACACAAAACGGACCACCACCAAATGCAACCTCTGTGCGAAATTTGAGCCCGTACAAACGTGCGGTTAGGCCGAGAGAATATTTTTAGATTTTCTCTGATTTACGCAACAGTCGGTAGTCATCAAACGGCACCGCACGTAGAACGCAAAATAAGCCGAACTACAGTGTTCTAGAAGGCTTTGAAGCAGGGGAGTAAAGCTGAGCTAGCAAAGCGGTCCACACATGTAAGTAGCCATCTTGGACTCCATCTTACAACACAAAATTGTGGCCAGCACAGTTTTTTCTCGCAAAGCCAAGGATGGGTAAAGTTTGAACTCGAATTCGGAAAACTGCGGCAGAGAAAATAATTATATGCCACTCTTACGCGTATTTTCAACGTTTTAAACACATTCTGTAATCTTAGCATATTGTTTGTGGTCGTTTCTTTCAATATCGAACGATTGTGAACATGCTCACGAATGAACTGAGTAAACGCTCTCGGGGTTTCTGTTTTAAACTCTGCTTTCGAACCTGATTTCAGGTTGCTCAAGTTATGGGATCATTGCACTTAATGCAAGGAGCTGCCTACGACAAGGAGTCACGCTCTCGTGCACCGCGATGCCATCTTCGTGCGGTGATGCATGGCAAAAGCTCGAAAAGGATCGGACATTTCGCATCATTTGTGAGTAAACGCGCACATTTCGCAACAGCTGTGTACTGCAAAGCGTAACGAAAATCTCCCGCTCTCGGGAACTCTCCATAAAGGCGGATGACACCAAGCGAATGAACCTTGCTGCCGTTTACGTTTTAGCGGCATTCGGCGTTCTTAACGCCATTGCCTCGATCTGCTTGACAGAGTACACATTGGTGCTGCTTATAAAGGATGTAGGTGTTCTTGTTTAAATTCGTTTTCATCACAATTTTCAGCACTAATTCATGCGGTAATTAAAGGTGACACTGTTGGAATGAACGGCCGCGCAACGACAACGGCACAAGAAGAAGGACAACACATGCTCACTCTACCAATTGTTTATTAGACGGAAAAGAGGCACAGTTCTGCTCCTCAGCTCAAGCATGTGACAGCGCATTATCGCTCCAAACACAGTCAGTGACAGGAAATCGGCATGAAAAAAGACAGCATATATCTAACCGCAGGACCCTTTTTATCCGGGGCATAAAGTACTAGCGGCTCTAGCTTCTCATAAATGCGTTTTGAAACCAATTACAGGAATAAAAAAAACCTCAGCAAAAGGATGTCATACATTACAAGCAAAAAAAGTAAAAAAACCTACAAAAACGAACACAAAAGCAAATAAGAACAAAAAAAACCCCCACCACAACAACCAACCAAGCACCCACAATTTAATGCGCGCAATGCTAGACATGAAGGTTTCTCGAGTGGTACATGCTGATTCGTGCATTTTTGCCTCCTTCTTGTTTGAGTCGTTCGTAATGAAGCGCTGAGCGTTGCTGCGTACGAAAAATCCCATTATGAGCTCGTCCCGCGCCAGAAAAGACACGGCACCGTCTTCCCCGGCGAAGGGGAAAGATAGAAAAAATACGAGAGGCCCGCGGTAGTTCCTTCGACATTTAATGTAACAAAAGCTGAACATTCAAAACAATCCAGACAGAGCAGTAGCTCCATTTACCTTGGGCATTCATTTCCTTTGGGAGTTGTGTTCGTCCTTTGGGACCGAAGAAAATATCCGACCTGTATTTGCACTCGGCAACAGAGGAGATGCAAAATCCCCGCGCGCTCTACGGAAGAAATACACTCGAAGCACGTCACAATCGCGGTACTTGCCTTCAAATAACAATTCAGGAGACACAAGCCACTCATATAAAATTAAAGTCGGTATGCAACACTGCATACCATTGGAAATGATCCAAACGCGACGATTTTCCCGTTGTTTACAGCATGCTCAGAGCAGTCGGGAGCTACTCTGCCTACAATGTGCCCCAGAGAAGTCGGTACTGATCGCACTCAAGAACCCGAGACAACCTCTAACCCAAAACATCTGAAGGTGCATCGATGGACACAAAATTCTCTAGCCATCCGAAATTAAAATCCTGGGCCAGTATATGCCACAAGGCCGGCAAAACACCACGACCGTCAAAAAGCTCGTAACTACTACGCAGCAGATAACCAGGATGGTCGGCCGCACCTGCAACAAGCACCACGGCATAAAAGAGAGGGACGCAATTCGCCTGGTGCAAGCTTTTGTCGTCTAGCAAATAATGTACAGGACTGCCTACCTCCACCTTACCCCCAGTCAGAAATAGCAAAAGTAGAAACACTAATACAGACGGCTTACGAAACGGCACTGGGTCTCCCAAAGGCCGAATCAACATCGTGCCTAATGTCTGTCGGCATGCAAAACATGATCCAAGAAATATGGGCGGCACAAGATTGTCACAGCTCAACCGCCTGGCCATCAGTCGAACAGGCCAGACCTTTCTGACTAAGGTACACCTCACAGTACCCTACACGGCCGACCAACAAATGGAACTTCGTCCATCAATCCGCAAGAAGATCTATATCCATCAAATACCTAGAGATATGCATCCGACGTTTAACGTGGAGAGAAGAAACGCCAGAGTCGAAAGCCTGCTGAAGAGATGGGATGGCCGCCTGGGCGCGCTCTGCGTGTATGCAGCCGGTCCAATCCAAGGGCGGATGACCATCACCACAACGAATGCCAAGGTCAGATTGATGAACTGCGCGTCAGTGCGCACGTCCAACCACACTCACGCAGAGGAGGCAGCCACTGCGCTAGCGCTAGCTATCAACCCAAATGCTAATGTTCTCACAGACTCCCAGAATTCCTGCAGAAATATAAAGAAAGACTAATCCATCAATTAGGTTCACACTCTTAGCCAAACATCCTCCTAATCAAGCCTCAATCATATAGTTTCCAGCGCACACGAAACACAGGGGAGGAAATGATGCCGCCCACCGTCACGCCCGAGCTCTCTTATAGCGGGATTCCCCCTTAGTCGACGAGGCCGAGGAACACGTTACACAGCCCATAATCAGCTTCGCCGAACACCTACAGGCCAACAGACAGGCCAAAAAGACGTATGCTACACCTCACAAAACTCTAGACAAGGCAGAAGAACACACCCTTCACCGACTACAAACAGACACTCTCGTAACACCGCTTAAACTTCACAAATGGAACTCCTCACTCTACAAACCATAGTGCCGACACTGTGGAGAAATAGCTACGGCTTTTCTCATGGTGCGGGCATGTCAATTCAGTCCTGTTATTGACAGACTTCCGAATTCCAATTTGGAGCAGTGGGAAGCCATTCTGCAAAGCGAGGACCCCGACCAACAACGAGGACTGTTCGCAGGGCCCACTGCGGAGCAGGCCTGAGGGCTGCCGTAATAGGCGGACCAGCCAAAGCTCCGCTAATTGCCATTCATTAAAGGTGTCAACCAACCGACCGATCGACCGACCGACCGACCGACCAGACACATTTGGCGCGGCGAGACCGCGTATGTCTAGGCGAGATCACGTCTGCCTAAGCGAGCGTTCAATCGCCCGTATCTTTGGCTAGAATGGTACGAAAGTGGCGGCGTGGGTGCGAAGAGATTTGCCTTTCTACGCCCGAGGCGCCCATGGCAAAGTTGTACTCCTCAAATAGATAGGACGGCTATCAAAATTCGAAAAATTATCCGCATCTGCTTATGTGAGACCGCTCAATAGGCTGCACCTCCGGCGAGAATAGAAAAAGGCGGCTATAGTACCAGAAGATTCGACGTTCTGCGGCCGATGCGCCGACGTCAAATTCGTACTCCTCCACCAGAAAGAACGGGCATTAAAAATTTGAAATGGCACTCATATCTGCCTTGGCGAAACCGCGTCTGCTCAGGTTATTCAATCGCCCGTATCTTCAACTAGAATGGTATGGAAGCTGCGGAGTTAGTGTCAAACGATTCGCCTTTCTATGGCGAATGTGTCGCTGTCAATTTCTTACTCCTGCGCTAGAGAGAAGTGCCGTCAAAAATTCGAAACGCAGTTTACATCTGCTGGGGCAAGACCGCGTCTCCCTATGAGAGGCAGCTTAATCGCCTACGCCTTCGCCCAGAATGGTAAGTATGTGGCGCAGGTGGTACCACAACATTCTATTTCTACGAGCGATGCGCCATTGCCAAGTTCGTGTGCCTGCAATACTTAGTACGCCTGTGAAAATTCCAAAAGCCGTACACATCTGCCAGCGAGGGACCGCATCTGCCCAGGCGAGACCGGTTAATCGTCTGCATCTCCTCCTAGAATGGAAAAGGCGGCGAAAGTAAAACTTTTACAACCTACAATCAAGATATATACCGCCTTTACCCTCGCCTATGTAAAGGCCTCAAGAAGACGGATGAGCGGCTCCTTCTCCGTCGTTTCACCAATACATTGCTGTGCCCGGCAGCATTAAAACATTTTGACCCTTCCATTAACGGTAGATGCCCGCACTGTAGAGCGGTGTCTTCGAACAGCTATCTCATGGTGTGGGTCTGCCCTTCGAACCTAGCTATCCACCTCATCCCCACCCAACCCCAGAGGACTGGGAGGCGATCCTGCTCGGTTGCCAAAATTTACAGGCCCAACAAGCCTTAGTCGGGCACGCCCGGGTGGTGACCACAGCCACTGGGGTCCAAACAAGAGACCTCCACTCAGCGCTTGTAAGGATCCTTTCCTTACGGGCTGATTGAAGCATACTTCTTGTCCCATACTAATAAATGTTTTCACCACCACCAGCAAAAAAATTGGCAGTGGTTTAGTTGTGGTTAAGCCGGGTAAATTGTGTTAGCAATGGTGCGCGCGTTTTTCTGGCGATTCTTCAGCGTGTTGCCTTCGCCTGGTAGCATTGGGGCGTTCCTGAGTAGTCAGGTGTTGAGATTCATCGGTGATCGATGACTTGGAACCACTCTGCGAGGTAGAACGTTGTCGCCGAGTTGCGTCTTTAGCCCGACGTTTTGTAAGACGTTCTTTACGCTGTTCTGACATCTCTTGTGCACGTTGTGGCTTTCTCGGTTCTTCCTGTTGCTGCCACTTCTCCTTAGAGGACTGCATAGCAAAGCATTCACGCCAAGGCAAGCGCGCATTTTAGACGCTTTACAGCGCGGGAGCATGCGCACCGCCATATTTGGCCACATGACAATTCCGCCACTCTTCCAGGGAGTTCACAGAACGCCATCGCTCGTTCGGCATTACGCCTTGTTCGTCAGTAAATTGGTTTTTGAGGGAAGAAAATGTATCTGTCTTGCATATCTCGGTGGACACCTGTACCTCGCCGTAACGGGAAGGGAGGAAGATGGGAGTGAACGAAGGGACCGTATTCCCTAGAGGCGCCGTTGTTCTTTCCAAACCATCGAGCTGGCATGGCGGAGTGGTTAGCGTGCTCGTCTCGCAATCCGGAGACTCTCGTTCGATTCCCCAACTCGACCAGTTTCCTACTCGGTGTTATTTATTTATGTGGTCTGATTAGAAATTAGG
This sequence comes from Amblyomma mixtum, assembly GCF_055824585.1. Lineage (NCBI taxonomy): Eukaryota > Metazoa > Arthropoda > Arachnida > Ixodida > Ixodidae > Amblyomma > Amblyomma mixtum. The sequence goes on along the minus strand of NC_143014.1, from coordinate 340,713,603 downwards.
CTAATTTCTTAACTGATATCAGTCGATTGCTATCGATGCACTGCGCGCCAATGCTGCTAACGCCGGCTTCGAAGGTGGCCAGAAGTGGCGGACCTCCTAGTGGCGCCATCTGTCGTAGACAGAGCAAACTGCTCGGCGCCGCTGCCGCGGGGCGCGCCGACGGCGCTGCCACCTGGCGGAGCACGGCTCAAGCAACACTGTTCAAGGTCATCCGTCCCTACCGACCGGGGCTACGCGACGAGGCGAAATCTACAGTAGTATTGCTAACGCAATGAAAAATTGGCTGTGGTTAAACTCTGGTTGACCTAAAGAAATGCGAAAGCACGTTGCTACTTCCTCGCCTCCGTCTATTTTCTTGCTCTCTCCTTACATTTATCCATAGCGAGACTGTTCAGCCGAGCCGAAGGGCACCGGTATATACCCCGAGGCATCACCTACTCTCCCGGAGCGAGCGCTGACAAGAGCGCTGACAAGAGCTAGCGCCTAGTGCACTGCACGGGCTCGGGCCAGCCCGAAAGCCCGGGCCCGGCCCGGCCCGCGGGCTGGGCCGGGACATGATTTGTTTTGCCAGGCCTGGACCGGGCCCGGGCCTGAAGTTGCGGGCCCGGGCTCGGGCTTAAAGCTGCGGGACCGAACCGGGCTTGGGTTCGTACAGAAACGGCTGGTGTCCGACTTTTCATTCAATATTGCAGAGTGAAGTGCACAACTGCGGCATTGAAGCAGCGACACGCATGAGCTATAAGTTATAGTACGCGCTAAGAAAAAATGGCTGAGGCTTAACTTGGTTAACCCTGGTCAGATGCGAAGCATATTGATGGCTAGGCTTGGTAATACATGGCTTTCCTTGGTTGAATACTTGGTCATTTTAATACAACCACTAGAAGCCTTCGTCGTGGGGGAAGACAACGGCATGGCTACAGCGGAACGCCGACTAACCCCGAGACGCGCGTTGGGTGGGCGCTTGGATTGCCACGGAAGCCGGGTCCGCCTGCCCGGTGGAGCGAGCGTTTCACCTACACCGAGTGTGAACGCGCGTTCGAAATGCGCGGGAATGCCGCTCGAGGACATTCCGGTGTCTGTGCGATGGCATCGTTCTCCCTCTCCCAGCGCGTGACGGCGATCTGTCGTGACGTCAGGTGTCACGTGGTATGTCACGTGGTGTGTCGCCACTGTACCACGTGGTCTGCACGGCGTGCAACCACAGCGACGGCGCGAGGTGGACCCTCATCTTCCTCTGTCGTGACGTCATGTGTCACGTGGTATGTCACGTGGTGTGACGTCACTGTACCACGTGGTGTGCACGGCGTGTAACCACGGCGAAGGGCTGTAGTGTACCTCCGTTTTCCTCTGTCGTGACGTCATGTGTCACGTGGTATGTCACGTGGTGTGACGTCACTGTACCACGTGGTGTGCACGGCGTGTAACCACGGCGAAGGGCTGTAGTGTACCTCCGTCTTCCTCTGTCGTGACGTCATGTGTCACGTGGTATGTCACGTGGTATGTCACGTGGTGTGACGTCACTGTACCACGTGGTGTGCACGGCGCATAACCACGGCGAAGGGCTGTAGTGTACCTCTGTCTTCCTCTGTCGTGACGTCATGTGTCACGTGGTATGCCACGTGGTGTGACGTGACTGTACCACGTGGTGTGCACGGCGCATAACCACGGCGAAGGGCTGTAGTGTACCTCCGTCTTCCTCTGTCGTGACGTCATGTGTCACGTGGTATGTCACGTGGTGTGGCGTCACTGTACCACGTGGTGTGCACGGCGCGTAACCACGGCGAAGGGCTGTAGTGTACCTCTAGTAATATGCTTCGCATAAAAACTAAGCTTTATTCATTGACTAATTTATTTCCTTATTTCCACGCCGCGGTGCAGTAAGAGTAAAATTCAACCGACCTTAACTGGCCATTGATCATTCGTCACCCAAAAACATACCTATACATTAGAAATACATTCGAGAAGAACATATTAGCTTAGGACGCTTATAGTCTTCAAGCACATACCGGGATATACTCAAGCCTTTTAGCTTTTCGTTTCTGCTGAATGGCGACCAGTTCGGATATGAGCTCAACCTGTTAGATTGCGTTCACTAAAAAAATGTCATCCTACTGCTTGCTAGGCAGCTTTAATATTTATATATCGCGGGCGGCAGAATATAGCTGATTATGATTATGGGGGAACGCACTTCAAGGCACTACGTTAGCTGACGCATTTCATGGCTTCTCTTTATCAGTCGGTGATGCGACCAGCAGAAACCCTCATTTAAGATATGTGAAGGACTGAAGTAATCCAACTATATTTCTAGAGCCAGTCTCAAATAGTGGGCTTGTAGCCACATTTTTAACCCTAGGCAATATTAGAGCTGCTGACGTGGACGATATACAAGTGAAACCTGTAAAATTTTCCATTGATGTATTAGCACCTTGTCTTACTCACATTTTTAATATGTGTTTGTGCACAGGATGCTCTCCTCAAAAAATGCAGCGAGCAAAATTGACAGTTGTGTTTAAGAAAGGGAAATAGAAAAGACATGTCTAACTACCGCCCCATATCCGTTTTACCTGTATTCTCCAAAGGTTTAGAGAAAATAATTCTGAAACGCCTGACCTCTTTCACTGAACGCTACAACTTAATAACATCTGCTCAGTTTGGCTTCCGCAGGAAAAAGCCTACGGAACTCGCATTGGTTTCCCAAAAGGAGTTCATTCTCAAAAAGTTCGAATGTAAAAATATGGTACTTGGGCTGTTTCTGGATTTTTCCAAAGCATTTGATCTCATTAATCATAAAATTCTCCTTCAAAAACTTGATCACTATGGCATAAGAGGCAGTTCGCATCAGTTAATTACGTCTTACTTACAATACCGTGCTGAATTTGTCGTCATTGAAGGAAAACACTCCACAATAAAGTCAATTAAAACAGGTGTCCCGCAGGGAAGCATCCTGGGACCATTTCTTTTCATACTTTATATTAACGAGATAGTTCGCGTTGATGCAACTGCACATTACTTAATCTATGCTGACGACACAACTTTATTCTTTTTATGCAAATAGTGTGTTGATCTAGGTATCCGAGCGAATAGAACGTTGTCCGAGATTAATGCCTGGGCTCAAATTAACTGCCTAAAGCTAAACATTAATAAAACGAAGGCTATTTTATTTCACCCCCGACACACACATGTTCAGCGACCTTCTATTTTTTTAAGTAACACTGAAATTGAGGTGGTAAAGTGCTTTAAATCACTGGGCGTGTATTTCTTAGAAAACATGACATGGGATGATCATGTACACTATCTCGTTGGTAAGCTATCTAGGACAGCTGGCATTATGCGCCGTTACTGCTACAATTTTCCTATACCTGTTAACATGCTCATATATAACTCTTTATTTTCCTCTTTATTAAATTATGCGTTTTCTGTATGGGCAACAACAACAGCTGGAAACATTAGCAAACTTACTGCGAGCAAAAAAGGGCTTTACGCCCCGCCTGTAAAGTTCCATATCGCTTCCACACAGCAGGCCTATTTAAGAAGTACCACATTATACAAGTTTCATAGATGAACGATCACAGACTATGCCGCTTATATAAACTCAGTTTAATAAAAAATAATGATGCCATCACTAGCCTAGCAAGGCTAGAGAAAAGCATCTCTGCTTATAATGTGCGCCATCCTGAGGTGGGGTATGTTCCAAAATGCAGAACCAATTATGGAAATCAAATGATAAAATTTAAATTGCCTACACTTCTGAATCACATGATAAAGGATGCTAACATTGACATATCAGATATATTACCAAAAGAACTGCGTTTATTGTTTGTATAATGTTGTGATATGATTTTCTTGTTCTTCTTGCCTGTTTTATACTTAATTTTTCAACTATGTTGTCATATCCGACTGTACTCTCTTGCCGTACGCTTCTGTGGACCTACCCCGTGTGTTGGGGGCTCAGGGCTTTTGAAGCTGTTCACACAGCTTTTCTCCTGTCCTCCTCGCAGCATCTTTTTGTTGTGGAATAAATTTCCATTTCAAAGTAGACTACTACGCGTGTATGCAGCCCTTTTGATTTGGCTCTGGGAACTTCTGAGTTTATCTTTGCCCACCTACACGAGATCACTCTCCAAAAGACGGGCCTGGCGAGCACTGCTCTTCATCACTTCTTCTGGGTTAAAAAGAACCAACATTCTGGAATCCAAACTGCGGTTTCAGAACCTTTGTCGGCCAGTTTCTTATCGGTGTAGTAGCAGTATACTTGCTCAGAGTGAGCAGTATACCTCAAGCGTTACTGTGAAATGGGCCGGGCCGGGCCCGGGCTGGGCTTCACTCCGGGATTCACGGGCCGGGCCGGGCTCACTAGAGCGATAATTTAGCGGGCCCGGGCTTCAGGTCTCGGGCCCGGGCCGGGCTCGGGCCTCAGATTGAGGCCCGTGCAGTGCTCTACTAGCGCCCTCTATCGCGCTTCTAGGTGACGGCGAGGGGGCGGAGCGAGCGCGCGCTGTCGCGTTGCTAGGCAAAGGACAGGCCACAGGCATCGTGCATTTACTCACCCGCCAGGGGCGCAATTAAGAACATTCGCGATGGTTACCTGGAGCTCAAAAATAGAAATAAAATTCCCGTTGTGAACGTGGTTATGATGATGCGACCGAAGTTTCATCATTGAGGGACTGCCGCTGGTGGCAGGAATGTTGGGAGGCAAGAGCATATCGGTATTGCGGGATACCGGATGCAATAAGGCGATCGTGAGACGAGAGCTCATCGACGACGACAAGCTCACAGGAGAGAAGAGGCCGGTTTACTTAGTGGATGGAACAGCTAAGATGCTGCCTGAGGCGCGGGTTAGCACCGACACCCCGTATTTTTCTGGGATTATCAAGGCGCTCTGCATGGAGGAGACTCTCTGATTTAATTCTCGGAACCGTAGAAGGCGCAAGAGGTCTAGATGACGCGAAGGGAGTGGTTGAAAAACCGGTCAGCAACGAGCTCACTGAAGAGGAAGTTGTTACAGCGGTTGTAACTAGAGCAAAAGCAAGGGAGCAAAACAAAATGTTCCCAGCTCTTAAAACTCCCGACGTCGCAGTGGAGCCGCCAAGGAAGAGTTATGCAGAGGAGCAAGCAGAGGACCAGTCGCTCAAGTAGTGCTTCTCCCAAATTGGCAAGAATCTGACGTGCAGGGATTCGGATGGCATAATCGAGTTCAAGAAAGAGGTGGAGGTACTGTACCGAATATACACCGAGGAAACTGGGCGGATGGTGCGTCAGCTGGTTGTGCGAAAGTGTGATCGCGAGGCGGTGCTGAAGACGGCCCACGACGGAATAATGGCCGGACATTTAGGCGCTCAGAAGACGAAGGACCGGATTTTGGAGGATTTTTTCTGGCCGGGTATCACCGCTGACGTCAAGAGATTTGTCGCCTCCTGTGTCATCTGCCAGAGAACAATCCCGAAGGACTTGGTAGCCCGTGTGCCATTGGGGAAGCCGCTGCTCATTGAAACGCCATTCAAAAGAGTGGCCATAGACATCGTGGGCCTTATCCAGCCCCGTTCCAAGCATGGTAACCGGTATATCCTGATCTTAATGGATTATGCAACCCGGTACCGAGAGGCTGTAGCGAGGCCGAGCGGGGAAACTGAGAGGACCGCTGAGGCACTGGTAGAAATGTTTTCTTGGTTTGGTGTCCCTAACGAAGTCCTAAGCGACCAAGGCACCAATTTCACTTCTGACTTGATGAAGGAGATGGCCCGACTTCTCTCCATACGATAGCTGAAACCACGCTGTACCACCCCATGGCGAACGGGATGGTCGAGAAGTTCAACGGCACCTTGAAATTGATGTTGAAGAGAATGTGCGCCGAAAAGCCGCGAGACTGGGACCGCCACCTGGCGCCGGTTCTCTTCGCAAACAGGTAGGTCCCACACGCAAGTTGGGGCTTTTCACCCTTTGAGCTTTTGTATGGACGGCACGTGAGGAAACCCCTGACCATTTTAAAGGAGCTCTGAACACACCATCACCTCGACGAGGAGGCGAAGACCACATACCAGCACGTGTTCGACCTCCATATTAATCGACTGGAGGAAACATGCAAGCTAGCGCACGAGCCGCTCGAAAGGCCGGGGCGCGCTACGCAAAGCTGTACAACCGGAGAAACCGAGAGAGGCTGTTTAATCCGGCAGACAAGGTCCTAATTTTGCTGCCTACGGACAACAAAAAGCTATTGCTTCAGTGGAAGGGGCCCTTCGAGATCAAGGAGAAAAAAGGAGAGCCCGACTACGTTATGGAGACGGCCGGAGGGAGGAAGATTTTGCACAGAAACCTGCTTAAAAGGTACGAAGAGCGGGACTCTTCATCTGTGGCGTACACGAACAGAAGAAAATTGCTCCCCAGGGAAGCAGCATACAGCACAATCGAGCGAGAGTGCTTAGCGTTAGCTTGGGGTGTATGGAAGCTTTCCACCTACCTGTACGGAGTGCTTTTCATTGTTCAGACGGACCACTAACCACTGAGCTACATCCAACGAGCGAAACAGCTAAACAGGCGAGTCCTGCGCTGGAGCTTGCTGCTCCAAGAATATCAGTCCACCGTCGAGCACATTAAGGGCAAGGACAACGTCGGTGCTGATTTTCTTAGCAGGCTGTAGATTTGTCACGTGGTATTGATTCGCACTGTAAAGCATTAAAGTATCAGGGTGCAAATTTGCGCTGACTTGAATTGTGTGCTAGCTTCATTTCCAAAAGGGGCGATAAGTGAGTTAGCGCGCCTTCTTTATCTCTTTCAAGGCAAGAGATCAATTTCTTAGATGGGCACATTCGAGCTTTTCATGGGTCGTAACCACACGTGGTCTTGTTGACACTGTCATTGCCGTGCGCGCGTTGCTTTTGCTTCTGCTTGTCTCCTTGTTTGCCTGTGATAGCCTTTATAAGCACCCTGCTTTCGCTAATAAAGTCAGTTGGAAGTCTGCGATTTGTGTGTGAGTATTCGCGCCTTCTTTTGTCCCGTCGTCTTCGCGCAGTACTGTTTTGCTCTACCAATGTTTATTTGTGTACAGGCCTGCTCGCCGCCTTCTGTGGGTCTAGAATATTATCCGATAATATTCCGAAAGTGGGGGGCCGTGTCACAGAAGTGGCGGCAGCCTGCAAATTACTTGTTTATATAAAACTGATGCGTCCGCGTTTATTAAACATAGTGTGTCCATGTAGTCTGTATGTGTTCTCTGAAAGAGCACGAATACATGCACGCTGTTCGGTTAGTTAGACAACCCTCTCGCATTGCGCAAGCCGAGACGTGCGCACTGCTTGTTTTGTGTATCTTTTACTTTTTCCCGGCTCAAGGTCATCCCTACCATTGCGAAAATCTTGCGCTGCTTTTGTGTATTCGTAAATTTTTTCTCGTCTGCAGGGTGATCATTAGTAGGACAGAAGTTGTGGACACACGTATCTCTCTTTTTGTTTTTTTTTCTGTTCCAAGGTCACTGAACCCACAGTCGAAGCCTAGGGCTTCTTTTTAGTTATTTGTTAATTTTTCCACCTCCAAGATGGCGGCCATGCAGTGTCAAAGTGTAGGTGCCTACGTGCTGTCTCTTTTGTGTGTGAGCTACTTGGTGCGCTTTTTAGTGTTTGCTTTTTCGACACCGACTCTCCGTGCGCCGCGAGTGCCTCGTCCACTAGCGCCCGATGACTTTAAAAAACGGCCGGATGGGCACGAACTTCAGTCCCCTTGTCGGAGGAGAAGCTGCCGCCGCATAGTCCCGGCACTCGGAGCCACCGCACCGCATCGTCGAAACCGCAAGCTGCTCAGGAAGGACCTTCATATTCGGGGTCGCCCTGCCTGCCTGCTTGCAGACGGACTGCCGCCGCGCTCCCCGGTTAACTCTATGTTTGTTCCCCTTCTCAACTTTCACCGACTGTAACTAATTAGACTCTCGCTTTTGTTCTGAGCTGTGTGGACAATTATTTATTCTAATGTATAACTTAATTCAGTGTGTGATGTATTTTCCCACATTTGTTTTGTAGGATGTACGTACATAACGCCTCTGTGACAAGTCGTATTCTTCTGACCGAACTCATAAACGTTGTTTTGTTGTTGTTACCTCATAACGCGCCTCTATCTAATTCACTACATTTGCTTTCCGGCTACGCCTGGCATCGAGCGGCCACCCTCTCATTGCCATGACTCGTTGATGACCTCGCGTAATCGCCGAACCCATGAGAGCCTTGGTGAGACCGCGTATGATTAGGCGATACCGCATCTGCCTTGGCGAGCCCGCTCAATATCCTGAATCTTCGCCTAAAATGGAAACAAAGTGGCAGAGGTGGTGCAAAAAGATTCGCCGTTCTGTGGCCGATACGCCCTGGTGAAATTCGTACTTCTCCGCCAGAGAGAATGGCCAGTCCCTGTAATTTTCGAAAGCGAGAGCACTCAGTCGCCTGCATCTCCACGTAGAATAGAAAAGGCGCCGATGGTGCCAACAGGTCCGTCGTGCTGCGGCACATCCGCCGATGTCGAATTCGTACCCCTCCAACAGAAAGAATGCCCGTTGAAAAATTCGAAAATCTGTTCACATCTGCCGAGGCGAAAGCATGTCTGCCTAGGCGAGACTTTCGAACGCCTGCCTCTCCGGCTAAAATCGAAGAGGCAGCAATCGTACCAAAAGATTCACCTCTTGAGCGGCCGATCTGCCTATTCAAATTAGTACGCCTCCACCACAGAAAACGGCCGTTAAAAATTTGAAATACCGTCCGAATCTGCTTAAGTGAGACCAGTTAATGATCCGCATCTCCAGCTAGAATAGAACGGGCGGCGATGACACCAAAGGAATCGCCGTTCTGCGGGACATCCGCGGAATTCAACTTCGTACTTGTTTGCTAGACAAAACGGCCGTTGAAAATTTAAAATGAAATTTCTGTCTGCCGGGGAAGACAGCATATCCTTAGGCTAGACCGTGTCTGCCTGGGCGAGTCCACTCAATCGCTCGTTTCTTTGGTTAGGATGGCACGAAAGTGACGGAGTTGGTGTCAAGAGATTCGCCTTTCTACGCCAAAGGCGCTCATGACAAATTCGTACACCTCCCTTAGGACGGCCGTGAAAATTCAAAAAATCATCCGCATCTGCCTAGGTGAGACCGCTCGATCGGCTCAATTTCCGGCTGGAATAGAAGAGGCTGTGATGGTGCAAAAAAATTCGACGCTCTGCGGCCGATGCCCCGATTTCAAATTCGTACTCTTCCCCAAGAGAGAACGGCAGTGAAACTTTAAAAAGCCGTTTACGTCTGCCAGCGCGAGACCACTTCGGTCTTGGCCACACCGATTAATAGACCACATCTCCGCCTCGAAAAGAACAGGTGCTGCTGGTACGAAAAGATTCGCCGTTCGGCGGCCCATCCGCCGACGTCAAATCATACTCCTCCACCAGAGAGAACGCCCGTTGCAAATTCTAAATGCCGTTCACGTTTGCCTAGGCGAGACCCTGTATGCGTAGGCGAGACGGTTTAAACGTCTGCCTCTACACCTAGAATAGAATAAAAGAGGCAGCGATGTACCAAAAGATTCGCCGCCTAGGCAAGAAATTCTTCCAACTACCTTCAAGCGACCAACAGGATTCTAGACGATCCATCAGGATTTTCGACGATCCATAAGCATTGCTGACGATCCATCAGGATTCTTGACGATGCATTGGAAAGCGTCAGCCTAGGCGAGATCGTTCAATCACCCGTATCTTCCACTAGATTGGTAATAAAATGGCTGAGCTGGTGTCAAAAGATTTCCCTTTGTCCGTCCGATGCGGCGATGTCAATTTCGCACTCCTCCGCTATAGAGAACGGTCGCCAAAAATTCGTAGAACAGCTTATATCTGGTGGGGCGAGACCTTCTCCCTAGAAGAGACCGCTAAATCGCCCGCACCTTCACCTAGAATTATATGAATGTGGCGGAGGTTGTGCTACAATATTTGAAGTTCAATGACAGATCCCAGTCAAGAAACACAACAGGATTACAACAGAAAATTTCTGTTATGTTGTCTGTCATGTTTTTGGCATGTCGTGTCTGTTGTCTGTCCTGTTGTGCTGTAGTCTGTCCTGTTTTGCTGTAGTCTGTCCTGTTGGGCTGTAGTCTATCCTGTTGTGCCGTAGTCTGTCCTGTTGTGCTGTAGTCTGTCCTGTTTTCCTGTAGTCTGTCCTGTTGTCCTGTAGTCTGTTCTGTTGTCCTGTAGTCTGTCTTGTTGTCCTGTAGTGTGTCTTGTTGTTCATTTTGTGTCTTGTTTGCTGTACCCCATTATTGTTCTTGAAGCAATTTTGCTGCATACACATGGGTAGCTGCAGAGCTTGCAGCCAGCTCAATGCATGCATCCCAAAGCAATGCAGTGCCAAAAACACTGTACTTACAATAAAAGCTTGCTTTATTGAATCAATGTAACCACTGATGATTTTCAATATTCCCAGCCTGCTCATGGTTGCTGGCCCAAATCGCACGCAACTTGGTGGCTTGCTCGACTTCCACGCAACACTTGGTCGCTTTCAACTGAAAAAAATTGAGGAATCAGTGAGAGGCAACAAATTTGATATGCATTGCATTGTTTCAATCACAAAAAACAGCATTTTCAGTAAGCACAATTCGTCTCATTTCACACTAGCTTTCTACAGTAAACATCATTTACCAATACCTCATTAACAATTATTTGCTCACGGCACCAGAACGACTGTGTATAGTTCTATGGTGTCAAATGCTTGTTAGCTCCGAGCCGCTGGCCTTGCACTGGTTAACGCAGGCAGCCTCGGAGGGCAATCGCAGCTCCGATAATTGAGCCATAAATACTCAGAAGCTTGAGGGTCCTGTGGGAGAAGTATTGGCTGAGTGATACAGTAACAAACAGTCATCCTAGTTGCCTTCGTTTCATTGAAGAAAACTCACAGAAGATTCATCCACCATACTGACTGCAAATCACCCATATAAAATGCGTACCTATACCTTCAAACCAGGCTGAATAATTATGGGTATAATTATTGCAATGAAATACCAGTCAGCGCATGAGTTCCAAATTTAATCTAAAATTATATGCAACTCGATGAACAACAAAAAGCATTACACAGGAATTAAAATAACCAGCATTTGTTAAAAATATACCTCAGAGGAAATACGAGACATCAACTACTCTCCAACGGTTCATGACCTTAGTGCACCAGAAAACTACACTTCCTTTCAGACACATTTGCATGCAGAAGTTGAGCTGATTTTCAAGAATCTTTTCGGGGTGCAACAATTCGGGGAAACCGGGTGTTACCGAAAAACAAAGGCCCCTATACATTGCATCCCAAGCCCAGAACCGTGCACTTAAAGAAGACTATGGCCTCTTCCATAAGCAAGGTTGAATGGTGGGCCTGATGGTATGGCATGCAACGAATGTTTTACCAGCCAAAGACACATAAACAAGACCGAACCACACAGGACAAGGAGAGGTAAAAGCCCTAGTCCTGTGTGGTTCTCTCTTGTGTATGCGTCTTCCTTGGCTGGTAAAAAAATTATTCCATAAGTCTCCAGTTTGCCTGCGTACTCCACGAATTCTAGGATCCCTGTCCGCTCCTTGTCAAACTTCACTGAAGTGAAAGTAATACAACCGACAGCTGATGATCTGCTAGGGCAACAGGATTCCAGGAGTTTGAGAAGGACAGTGGGAGTCCAAGCCTGGTGGAGTTGAGAAATTTGACTAGTAGCAGACAGGGATCCTGCAGTCTGTGGAGGACACTGGCGAATTGGCGACTTACGGAGGAATTTTTTTAACAGCTAAAGAACACGCATACACAAGAGAGCACCACAGAGGACTGCGGCTTTTACCAGCCCTTGTCCTGTGTGGTACTCTCTTGTGTATGCGTCTTCTTTGGCTGGTAAAAAAATTCTTCGATAAGTCTCCAATTTGTCTGTGTCCTCCACAAACCGCAGGGTCCCTGTCCACTACTAGTAAAATTTCTCAACTCCACCTGGCTTGGACTCCCACTGCCCTTCTCAAACTCTTGGAATCCTGTTGCCCTAGCAGATCATCAACTGTTGCTTGTATTATTTTCACTTTAGTACTACAATTCCAGGACGAAACTGCTGGATTCTGTAGTTTCAAGAGGTTTGTATAGCATGCTAGTGGCTTGAAGAATCATCATCATCATCATCATAAGCCTGACTACACCCACTGCAGGGCAAACCTCTCCCATGTCTCTCCAATTAACCCGGTCCTTTCCCAGATGCGGCCACTGTATCCCCGCAAATTTCTTAATCGTACCGCCCACCTAACTTTCTGCCGTCCCCTGCTACATTTGCCTTCTCGTGGAATCCACTCCGTTACCCTTAAGGACCAGCGGTTATCTTGCCTTCGCATTGACATGCCCTGCCCAAGCCCGTTTCTTCCTCTTGATTTCAACTAGCATGTCATTAACCCGTTTGCTCCCTCACCCACTCCGCTCTCTTCCGATCTGTTTATGTTACACCTATAATTTTCCTTTCCATAGCTCGCTGCGTTGTTCTTGACTTGAGCTGAACCCTCTATGTTAGCCTCCCCGTTTTTGCCCCATAGGTGAGTACCGGTAAGATACACCTGTTGTATACTTTCCTCTTGAGGGATATCGGTAAACTACCATTCATGATCTGAGAAAACCTGCCATATGCGCTCTACCCCATTCTTATTCTTCTAGTTATTTCCCTCCCATGATCCGGATCTGCGGTCACTACCTGCCCTCATGAATAGGCGTAAATATTAGCTAGTGAATTTGCGATGCCACGACAGCTGCAGTAAGCTATCATTTAGTGCAGCAGGAAAATGGACTTCATTTTTAAAGTTATGAAGTTCTCAGCATTTTGTCTCAAACATGAGTGCTAAAGAAAAACTTTTTATGTTGCATGAAAAGAAAGAAACTACATGCACACTGAACTTTGGAAGAATGCCCCATGGACATTACAAAACCCTGCCATCCTTGTTTTATATTTGCCAGCTAACAAAATCCAGAAATCTACAAATACTTTGCTTGATAAAGGCAAGCTGCGATGCACTCATTTGAGCACAGCGATTTTCGCTCAAGGCAAACTTAACTACATCAGTATCTCAATATATTATGCAAAAGTAATTGCAGTGAAGATCTGCAGAGTATTCCAGTAAATCAGTGCATTATGCAGAAGGTTATGGAAACAAATGCAAGCTTATGAGCATCGCATGTACATGAGCTTGCCCAATCTATGCACATAACAGAGAAGTTTGCCTTTAAAAGATATTTACCACTACAGGTTACAGCACTCCTGCACCAGGTAGCAGATTAAAATGAAGTCTGCATAGATAGGGCAATAAATAATATCAGAGTAGTTGAATACAAAACTGACTAACCAGCCCATAACTCTCACAGCTTCAAATATTTGTGCATAATACTATACGGCAGACACAACTAGCGAAGAAATAAAGAGACAAAGTTCTGTAATAAAATGAAGAACAACATTCTGCTGGAATTTAAAAACATGGACCTGCTACTCAGCATGGGCAAGAACAAAAGAGGGAAAGTCGAAAGGAAAGAGGCACGAAAAAGTGTTAAGGCTTAGAAACCATTACAAATTTGCACATATTTTCAGAAATAATGTAGCCATTAATTTTGCTTGGTTTTATGGGGTTTTACATTAGAGTACTGCCCTACAAGCCTTTATGGCTTGGGCAGACTTGTCTTAAAGATTGTATTTTGTTTTCTGAAAATAAAGGTGTTTATTATTATTATTATTATTATTAAAGCAGGGCAGGCTATGCCGGACGCATTACTAAAGGACACTTGATAACTTGACCTCGAGGTTCTTTAAGTGTGCTGCCATCGCACATTACCTGGGCCTCTAGCATTTCATCTCTACCGTAATGCGACCATCATGGCTAGAATCGAACCTGCATCTTTGGGGTCAGCAGGTTGAGATGCATCAAAGGTTTAGATGATTAAGGTTGAGATGCATCAAAGTGGCGATTAATGGGGTCGACAAAGTTCACTTCAGAGAGAATGTGCCTTGATGAGGATTTAGAGTTTTGTATAGTCTATCAAGGCCATCTAATGAGATATGAAAATTCATTAAGAGTATATGCTGCTTATGGCAGGCTAAGTTCCCTAAAACAAAGCAATATGCTCATAAATTAGGCAAGAGCCTGCTGTCAGCGCCCACTCCACTACTCAAAAAGGACAGTTAGCTTTTAAAAAAGCATGCCCTGCCCATGTCTATCATGATTTCAGCTGAGATTTTAATTTGAATTTTTTACCAACCCCTGCAGTTCTCTCCCCATCTCTTACCATTAACCCTACGATTTTTCTTTCAGTGGTTCACTGTACTTTTCTCAATTTTAAGCCTTTTATAGAGTACAACACTTTGCCCGACAGCTTTGCAAAGGCAATGAAGGTTAGAATTTTTCTTCTTCAGCATACTGCAAGGTGCTGTTCAAAACTTCTGCATGCCGTCCTATAGTATAACACCCCAATCTTATTCTCTCAACCATTTCTCTCGGATGCTCCATACTTGTGCAAGACCTGGCTCAGATGTACTCCGTTATCACTTCCAGTACCTCACTGCCTATCTTAAAATGTTCTTCCCTTTTCAGATTGGTGAATATTCCTTTAGCTCTCTTCATTTCTACACTAAGTATTTATGTCCTCAATCATGAACTACAATTCCTCACCGCTAATGCTATGTCAATCAATAACACAAAATCAAATGTACTAAGCATCATAAGTCTCCGTTTCCCAAATCAAACCATTGCCAGACAAAGAGGGTCACCTCATCTAGCATCATCACATCCCATTCACTGTAGGTGCGTTCTGCAAAGTAAATAACCATTGATTTCAGGTCGCTGCTGCCAAAACTGCCCTTGTGGCTAGATTCATACGCTAGGATATAAGAATTCGCTTTCTGCAATAATCATCACAAAAATATTTACTAAGCCTTCTCGTCACGGAAGGAGGAAGAACATCAGAACTTTGTGGGCTCCAGGACATTAGAGAATGACTTTCTCTTTGTATTAAGAACTAATATGGCACTGTCGTCAACGCGGATACAAACTCGCCATTGAGAAACACCGCCAAACTTCGCTAAATAAAAGTTCATTAGCACATTATAATTAACCGGTAGGTGATTTCTCACTAACCATTACTGATTAACTGATTAACGAGTAACAGGAGGCGCCAGAAAGTTAGGTGAGTGGATGAGATTAAAAAGTTTGCGGGGATACGGTGGCTGCAGCTGGCAAAGGACATGGTTAATTGCAGAAACATGGGAGAGGGCATTGCCCTGCTGTGGGCGCAGTCAGGCTGATGATGGTGACTATGATTAGTACGTCTTTCAAACTTACTGACGCCCGCTGCGACTAAGAATTTCCCTCTGAAGAGTTTTCCTTTTTTTTCTCAAATAGCCTAGTTTTAAGTATTTTTGGAAGTGTTCGTCAGTATATGTGTTCATACCTGGCACATATCTTAACACATATAGGTCATATGCCGCCCATATGGGCTCCACGAGACACATTTTTGACACATATACCTCGTATGTACCGAATCTGAATTCGTTTGAGATCTTTCGATAGGAATATGTACCTTGATAACGGCTGGTTTTTCCAATAGTTCAACAATATTTGGATTCTTATGTATTGCTGCACTTTTCTCGTGTGCTGGTGATGACGTAAATAATCGAATGAGACGTGAAAACTTGCTTGTTAAAGGTTTGCAGAAACATAAGAAAGAAGACTTCATGGAAACAGAGCGGATTGCTGGAGAGGGCCTTTTGTGTCCTCTTGAATTAGACAGGCGAAATTGAACGCACCCACCGCATACGAAAACGACGTGCTGACACACCGAGCAGCTATGATCAAATTTGTAAATTTCAAAGCAAAAAGCAAAGCCCTTCGGAAATAGCTTAAGTTGAAGGATGTGACGCCTACGGTGACGCCTACGCCTACGGTGTCAGTACACCATCCACTAGTTTATCTCAGAAAGAATTGGATTTTCTGAGAACAGCAGGGCATGCGTTGTGACTCTTTGCGTTGCTTGTTTTCATCCCATCCTGTTTTTGTTGTTTATTCCGGCTTTTTGGTCTTTTAATTGTGACATAAGGTTAGCTTTTATTCGTCGCAGGCCTTTACTCCTTTTAGTTGTTTCGTGCTTTTAGCCCCCCTTTTTTGCCTCTTTAAGAATTCATCATCCGTTATTTCACGCCATGGCCTTTTACACCCTCCGCTTCTCCTTATCGTCTTTCACCGCCACTACATTTACCAATATGTTTTATCTACTGACGTGACTGTCTTCTGGATTCCGGTGACTGAGCAGCCCTTTTATCTATGTTCCACCCCCTTATGATTGCTATATATTCTGTGTATTTCGAAATAAAAATTCAGTTGATAGTCAGCGCCTGTGTACATCCTTCCTGGTTTCTTGTGTCCCGTCCTTTGCGCTGCCCCACCAAGATGCAACAGTACACCTAGCCCAGCAATTTGCTTTTCTGGCCTACGGTATGGCTGGAAAGAGACTATTTCCCGCAAGTTCAGTTGGCGCGTAAACAGCTGCGAGAGTTTGCTAAGCCAACAGTAATGACAAAGAGCGCTATGCTGTCCACTTCAATAAGCTAAAATTTCTTGACAATCTCTACAGCTACAGTTCTGCAACTGACCGCTTTGTACAAGCTTCCAAGCATGACGATCGCCTTTCAGAGTGACAAGCAAGTAAAAAAGAGCCCAAACCAAAAATAGCACACAAAGCATTTATCAGCATAGAAAATTTTCGAACCTCGCAGCCCAACCTTGATGCGACCAAAGGAATGATGCACGCGTGTAAAGTTGATATTGTCTTTGGTACGGAAACCTGGCTTACAGGAGATGTGCGAAAGAGCAAATTATCATTTCCAAAAAAATTATCAATCTTTCATAAAGATAAAATTACTACGCGTGGAGGAGGCGTCATGATCGCGGTAGAGAATGAGAGAAACAGCTTTGTCAAGAAATCAAATGGCGGGTCTACCGGGTCAATCAGCCGCTCCAGGTGGCCGGTAGTTGTAATGTGTGGGCGATCTCTAGCGCTCTCGTCGTCACCCTGGACTTAACCCTGGGGTCAGAACTGGCGAGAACCGCTTCCTGCGGTTTAGGAGAGGGAGAAGTTACTATATCTACCGGAGGTGGGTCCTCCGAGCAGTCCGAGATTATGTGACCCAAGTGGCAGGCTTGCCCAAAAAATGGACAGAGCGGGTTTACCAGATCGGGGAATATGTTAGAGTATGTCCACGGGTTCGGCTGCGAGCGCGTCTGCAGCCGTCGCCGCATGCTAGCCTCTTCTCTGCTGAGCGACACAAGAAGAGGCTATCAGCTTTCATTGTTGGCACCTGCAGCATACAGATGATGGTGAGTTGCGACAGAATGATTTCCCGAGCATCCGCAGGAACAACCCTGTTAGGGAATGTTTGTAAAGTGTGCGCCACCCCGGACCCGAGCACCCACACTAAGCTGTGCGTGGCGTAGCCATGTCCGGGGGAAAAGGCGATCATGGTGGCCGAGCCGATACCGAGTGTTTGCACCTTTACAGCCTCTCGGTGGTGGCAGCATACTACTTTGGCCCCAGCTTCCTGTAGACGGCAACTCCGGCCTGATCCGACCGGGAGAAATCGGCCGGCGCCTTTTCCTATCCTCACCTCCACCTTTCACTTTCCTCTCCTGTTTCTCGCAACTTTACTGTCTTCTCCTCCCTTCTCGGTTTTTACTCTTTTCATAGACGGCTAGGGCTATCTTTGTGTGGCGAACTACCCGGAGTTACACCATGTTTGGTTATATTTGGGGTGAACAGCTGGCGTGGGCAGGGTCTGCTGGACAATTTGCTGTCCCGTCCTCTAGTTTGGCTCCACGGTAGATGGCTGGCACCATGACCGAACAGAACATCTATATTTTATGGCTCCTCCTCCCACACAAAAAGATCGCGCTCAGAAAAGAGTGCGAGTCGATGTAAAAGGAGAATTCCTGCAAAAAAAAAAATCTTCCGAAGATACCACGTCGTACATAGTGAAGTAGCAGTCAAGCAAGCGAGAATCGTCTCTGCTTTCATTGTTTCAAAGTCTCTGATTGATGCATTACGCCTGACTGCAAGGTGACGAAGCTGCCCATGGCCGACCTACTCCTCCAGATCCGAGGCAAAGCGCAGTATTCCAAGCTCTCAAACGTCGTCTTCTTTGGAGACATACCTCCTTCTGTCAGGTTTCCAAAATTTTTACAAACCGTAAAAAGGTTGTTTTGCCATAGTACACCCCCGGATTATGTTGCCCACAAAACATTGCGTTCCAGTTTTAAGCAGTTAAGGTACCAGCGGTACGCAAAAATCAGTCTTCTATACCAAAAATAGAAAAACGGGTGCCATTATCACTCGCCGGAAGTGACGCATGTTTGAGACGTGATTCCGGACAGGCACAGAGCGTCTGCTCGATGCGGCTCGTGCAAAGTGCTGGTACCGGTAGCGCGTGCAGCACTTTGCCCAATAAATGCTGGTTATATATCAAAAAACTGAAATCACATCACACACATCTTAAAGCGGATGAAACAACCCATACAAGTTTTAAACGTGTTTTATTTGCTGTAGTAGACTACAATACTTCTCGCTCAACCTCAGCGAAGATGATCGCGCCGCGATGCTAGTCAGCGTTGTTTGGCTTGCAGTATTCGATAACAGCTTGTTCAAAGTTCGGACATGTCGAAGGAAGGAGGCATATTCAAATGAAGGCAAAGTAGAAAAAGTGTTTGCTTTTTTGAGCGGGCACGCGCGTGCCAACAACATATGTGCGCTGTGCTGTGCGTGAAATATAGTTATTGTCTTGATAATATATACATACATATATATATATATATATATATATATATATATATATATATATATATATATATATATATATATATATATATATTGGTTATTGGGGTTTAACGTGCGAAAGCAACTCAGGATATTAGGAACGCCGTAGAGAAGGGCTCCGGAATTTTCGACCACCTGGGGTTCTTTAACGTGCACTGACATCGCACAGCACACGAGCCTCTAGAATTATATATATATATTCCTCTTCCAGGGCCAAGGCATCAATGCGGTGCCGATGGTGGCCTGGTTCATCACTGCGCGCCTCGGTCGGGCAAGCCACAGCGCGTTGCAAAATACATGCCAGTTACAAGTGAACAAAGACATGCGCTCTATTAATTAGTGTGTGTACCTATAACCACTTACAGCCTGCGTACTGCAGGGACGGAAAAAAAATTTCTGGTCTTTTCAACCACATGGCTGGGCAGAACGATATGATTGCCGGACCCCAGTCGACCGGATAGGCCCACCACGCGAATTGCCTCTAGGTAGTGTATCTCTATCGATTGAGTAATAATGCAGAACATAATAAAAATGACGGGTGGTCTTGATTTGAAAATTCCATTCACATAACTTATGCGTTGTGGTCTCTGAGGTCGTAGAAACACGCCTCGGATGGTAATGCTGAAGCTTCCTGTAATCGATCTCAAGTATGACCTGCGCGAGGCAGTAAGAAACTCGACGCTTTCAGTAACGCTCGTGTAGCCATCCAGGATTCTCAGCCCGGCCTGCGAACCTTCGAGGCAGCAGATAAGCTCTGTGCATTACGCATTATTGCGCATCGAGCAGAGGTGCACCTGCAATAAACGCGGGCATGTTGATTCCTTTTCAGACGAAGCAGACCTCTTCTTTGACTTCTCTATGGTGTAAACAACCTTACGACCAAAGAGCATCGCTGCATGAGCAAAGCCCTCCACTTTAGCTTCTGAACCGGCTAAGCTACCTTGTGACCAGTGCTCCCCCATCTGCTTTATTCTCCCGATTAGGTACGCCTGGTAGCCTTTCTTCACCCGATTATAGCTCCCTCGGTACGTGGCATGATTTGCCGATCGGAACAGGAACACGTACGCGTGTGCTGATGATGTAGACCGAGAGAGGTCTATTGACAGAGCCCTACCCACAAGAAGGGTTAGCTCGAGGGAAAGCGTCAATCGCCCACCATAGTTATCTTTTTTTGAGAAAGAGAGGGGAATTCACGTTAAAACGTGAGCTCCAGGCAGTTGACACCAGCTTTCGAGATCAGGTGTAAAGGGCAGTAGCCGAAAGGTATACAATGGAGCTTTCCGCATTCCTCATATTCTTTTCCGCAGCCACGCACTGCGTCGACATGATGTCAGCAGTTAGTTTTTCTCGGAGGCCATCGAGCTTCGCGATGAAAACAGCCAGAAACGCGCCAGAAAAGCGCTTACAAGGGTCGCCTACTCCCTTGAGATTGCCTGAAACCGGCGAGCCGGTGATGCTGATGTCTCAATGGTGCGTCATCTCCGGTACGGTTTGTTAGCTGTCCAACACACCGCTAGGGGACTGCTTCATTTCTAGAGAGGTTTTTGATGAAGTAAACTTTGGTCAAGTAGGCCTTTAATACTGTCAAAGGCGTTATTTCTGAACGTGATCTTCTCACCCTGACTGAAGGAGAGATGTTAGAGTGGCTTAAAGGCCGCAACATCACTGATACTCATCGTATAAAAATTTCAAAAAAAAAACAAGATACACCGACAAAACACTTAGTCCTGATATTTGCCTTCAGCCGACTCCCAGTATCCATAGCAGGGTATATGTAAATAACTGTAGGGAACATACATCCCAAGTCCCGGACAATGCTTCAACTGTCAAAGATTCGGCCATGGCTCCCAGAGCTGTCGCGGCCTCCAAAACTCGGCCAAATGTGCACAAAATATTCATGAATCCGTCGACTGCAACGCTGCTCCACTGTGCGCGAACTGTGAACGGGACGGCCTCGCGGACTCGAGTTCGTGTCCGACCTGGAACAGACAAAAATAAATAACGATAAAGACAAAAAAAAACTTAACTTATCAAGAGGCATGAAAGCGGCTACCTTAATATTCTACTTAACCGCAAAAACAAGTTTCGCCGATGTGGTGGGACGGAGCGGGGCACCACACCGCCCTACGGTACCTGCCCAGACCACACAGGGTGAGCCTGAGGCAGGGCCACCCGCGCCCCCGCAAAAGCAGCAAAGGTCGCTCTGCCACCTCTGACAAAGGGTTCACCGGCTCCTGGGTCGGCGGCCCGCAAGGTTTCCCCCAGTCGGGAGAGGCCTGAATGTCGTGCTTTGCAGCTACTCTGCGGACGTCCGGGTCCTCAAGGGAGGCGATGGTCCCGCTGCTAAGTTCGTTTCCACTTAAGTAGAGGCGTAGCTCTCTTGAGCAAAAAAGAAAAGAAAAAAAAACCCAATAACGGGCCCAGAAACTCTCGAGACCTAATTTTATAACTACATCCCCCAGAACTCATTCAATGGGATATTTTTAATCCACTGAAATTGCCGTGGGTTGTTAATATACTATAGCTCTGTAATATATAATGTCACTGGAAGTCGGTAGAATGTTCTCCCTAGCAGAACAGTACTTGGCAAGAGCACTGGGCAGACCACAGCCGACCGACCCTAGAGCAGAGCAGAAGACGACGAAGTGCGGCGCGCGACAAAGGACGAAGACAGACCGCACGGGGGCGCCGGTAGAGTGCCTAAAATAAGTGGCATTGCCGCTCTCCTCTGGAAAGTCACCGACTCGATGCCTGAAAAAGAGGGGGAGCCACGTGGGGGCGTGAACAGAGTCCCAGGCACTGAACATGGCCAGAGATGTCCTAGCGGGCATGATATGGCTTGAGTCTGGCGACGTGCACAATTTCGGATGTCGGTTGGCGTCTTGAAGAGCGAACACTCCCTTGCGGTCGCACTTCGTACGTAACGTCGCTGAGTTTGCGGAGTACCTCGTAGGGGCCGAAGTAACGGCGCAAAAGCTTTTCGGAGCGACCGCACAGACGGATGGGGCTCCAAACCCACACTTGATCGCCAGGCTGGTAAATGACTTCGCGATGACGAAGGTTGTAGCGGTGAGCATCGACTTCTTGCCGCACGCAGGTTCGTTGCCGAGCCAGCCTGCGGGCAACCTCTGGATGGCGAACGAATGCATCAGCTTCGGCCACAGATGGGTGCGCAATATCGGGCAACAACATCGTGTCCAGCATAGTCATGACTTCACGACCGTGTACCAAACGAAATGGCGTGAACCCCTTCGTCTCTTGAAGGGCAGTATTGTAGGCAAACGTGACGTACGGAAGTATTTGGTCCCAGTTCTTATCGTCATCATTGACGTACATAGAACTCATATCAGCGATAGTCTTATTGAGGCGCTCGGGTAGGCAATTGGTTTCAGGATGGTGAGCTGTGGTCTTGCGATGACGTTGGCCACTGAGCCGCATAACTTCCTGAGTAAGCGTGAACGTGAACGCTGTGCCTCGGTCAGTAAAAACATTATAAGGGGCGCCATGACGGAGGGCTATGCTGATGATGAAAAAGTTAGCAATTTCAGCAGCAGTGCCGCGGGGAAGGGCTTTCGTCTCGCAATACCGGATGATGTAGTCGGTGGCAACCACAGTATACAGATTACCCAATGATGACGTGGGAAAGGGCCCAGTAAATCCATGCCGACTTGGTGGAAAGGGTTTCTCGGCGGAGAAATGGGTTGGAGCAAGCCAGCCGGCTTGAAAGGTGGTTTCTTCCGACGTTGACACTCGCGGCAAGTGCGTACATGACGCTTGACAGCCGCAGAAAGCCTGGGCCAGTAATAACGGCGACGAACTCGTGCCATCGTTCGAGAAAATCTGAGGTGGCCGGAAGGAAGCTCGTCGTGGCATGCCTGCAAAACGTCAGTGCGGAGCGCGGTTGGAACCACGAGCAGGTATCCAGAGTCCGTGGGGCCGTAGTTTCGTTTGTAAAGGACGCCATCCCGCAAGCAAAACGACGACAAGCCACGCGCGAATAGACGAGGTGGTAACGAGGCGGTACCCTCGAGATAATCGATGAGTGGCCGCAATTCCGGGTCGTCCCTCTGTTGTTGAGCGAGGGCGGATGTGGTCAGAGCACCATAGGGTCATCTTCCAGGTCATCAGAGCTGCACGGGACAGGAGCACGGGACAAGCAGTCTGCATCGCTGTGTTTGTTTCCCGACTAGTAGACAACTGTAAGATCAAATTCCTGCAAGCGAAGGAAGGCTCCAACGAGTTAGCGGGCCCGAGGGGTCTTTAAGGTTTGCGAGCCAACACAGTGAGTGGGGGTCACTCACGACGCGAAACGGGCGACCATACAAGTAGGGTCGAAACTTCGTTACCACCCACACAACAGCTAGGCACTCCTTTTCAGTGGTTGAGTAATTCGCCTCGGACCGTGACAGCGTGCGGCTGCCGTAAGCAATAACGCGTTCAACACTATCTTGCCACTGGACGAGGACTGCACCGAGGCCAATGTTGCTGGCATTGGTGTGAAGTTCCGTGTCCGCTTCCTCGTCGAAATGGGCAAGAATGGGCGTTGTTTGCAGGCGTTTGCCTAGCTCTTCGAAGGCGTCCTGCTGTTCCTGTGCCCAGGCGAAAGGCTGATCGTCTTTTGTCAGACGAAGCGAGAGGCTCAACCAGCCTGGAGAAGTCTTTCACGAAGCGTCTGTAGTATGCGCAAAGGCCAAGAAACCGGCGCACAGCTCGCTTATCAGTGGGAGTCGGGAACGCAGCTACAGCGGCCGTCTTTTCGGGGTCGGGGCTGACGCCCTCAGGTGTCACAACATGGCCCAAAAACTTCAGCCGTTGGTACGCGAAGCGGCATTTTTCGGGTTTTAGAGACAGACCGGCTGATCGGATTGCCGTCAATACTGCACTCAAGCGTTTAAGATGTTCTTCGTAGGTCACAGCGAAAATAACCACATCATTAAGATAGACGAGACACGACTGCCATAAAGCTGGAACGAGGTCTTCGGGAAACTACTGCGCAGTCGTCTGCTATTCAAATAACTACAGGAAGCGAAGGCGGCTTGAAGCGGAGCAGTGTGAAGAACACAGAGAGCCAAGGCGCCGCGGTGGCTCAGTGGCTATGGTGCTCGGCTGCTGACCCAAAAGACGCGGGTTCGATCCCGGCCGCGGCGGCTAGAATTTCTTTGGAGGAGAAATTCTAGAGGCCCGTGTACTGTGCGATGTCAGTGCACGTTAAAGAACCCCAGGTGGTCGAAATTTCCGGAGCCCTTCACTACGGCGTCTCTCATAGCCTTAGTCGCTTTGGGACGTTAAACCCCACAAAACCAAACCAAACAGAGAGCCACGGCGGCAGTGCGGTTGCGGGCTGTTTCAGCTACCTTACATGCCAGCACCTACTGCTGATGTCGCTAAGATATGCGTCATCTGTGGCCCTCGCAAAATCAAAACATAAGTAATAATTTGGCTAAATGATGCAGCAGCACTGCAGGTTACGTGAAACATTTTTGTTACAACTGCCGACACTGACGACTGATTATTAACGACAACGGCACTGTAAACATAGCTATTTAACAGTACTTGAAAGCCATGACGCATTGCTCAAATGCCACAGCTGTTTGCTTGCAACAAATATCCGATAAACCAGCAGGACTTAAAAAACTGAAGGCCGCAGCTTTGACGTGTCCACCTTGCATCGTGCATCGTGACACCTCATGCTTCGACCAAATACTATTTTTAGCTGACGCTATAATGCAAAGTACCGATTGTTTACAAAAAATGTGCCTATTAGGGACGTGCAATCAGCAGGCACGCAGTACCCACCCGACCACACGCACGCGCTTTCTCGCTCTTTCGACATTAATCGGCAGCCGCACCCGAGACGGACCATGCAGATATGTCCCTCAGGGACTGTCACAGCAGGTGCACCAGTTTCGAGTGTATAAATTACATCGCGTTCGAAGGCCAGATGCCTCTCTACTACATCTTTTTCCGAGTTTATCGAAATGTCAGACGACGCGAAGCTCCAAATCCAGTTTCCTCTGTTCCTGCGACACTTTGCTTCGACGCGCGGCGCCGACGGATGCACTGGCGCTCTGAAGAGCGCTCCCACACACTCGCATGTTCACGCTAAAAGTGGACCACCCTACATTTGCACGCTTCACCAGTTATTTTACCGTTAGTACGAAGTAATCAAGAAATTTATGCAAAGCCAAAAGCCGCAACAGAATTCTGTGCGCTTAAGCGCTCCAGCGGTGCCTTCTCCATGTAGCAATACAGGAAGTACCGTTTTTTAGGAAAGTGTGGAGGGAAAATGTAGTGAAAGACGTGGTCGAACACAGTTTCAATCTGTTCGTGTCACCGGTGCAACGCAGAGCAGACCGCTTGAGTGCTTGATAGCAACACTGCTGTTAGCTCGGAACGGAGTGGTTTTTCTTTTATAATTATAACTAGAACATAGAAGCGCTGAGCAAGTTTCGTGCTCGCATTAATAAATGTCTCCATTATAAATACCAGAAAGCCGTTAAATGAATTGCGCACACCTGCGTAGAAGCGCACCTCCAATGTCGATTTTCAGCACAACTTGCAGGGAAACATCCGCGTCGCCGCTCGCCGGAGCACGGGCCATTTTGTTCACAGTTGCTCAGTGCATACAGTGCATACAGTGCAACACTTTGCAGGTAAAAATCTTGCAAAAATCAACACTCGGATAGGGCTGAACAGCACGGCGAGTACTCGCTGCCTGTATTGCAGCGGTGGCCACCCAAGCCAACATGGCGGAGAAATCGGCCAGACGCAAGACGGCGCTGCTGTCGAAAGATGGCCGCGCGCACCTGAAAAAGGTCTATAGATAGCGGGCAACGTGATGACTAAACATTGTGCGTAAATACAAAGGGCTAACGATTCAGCGCTTGTGAATGTTATATTCAGAGGATTCGAAATCCAACAATTTTTAATAAAGACCAACTCCACGGCCGTCCTTCCATGTAAAAGAATGAATTTGATAACCTTGGAGTGTAGACTAGTGTGGTCTTGCCGCTGAGTGGGCTAGGCGGCACAGCTGAAATGGATCAACTTAGATGCCTCCGCTTCTTCGTTCCGCTTCTGCGTTCCGCAGGTACTGAATTATCATAGCCTTTATGCTAAACGGTCCAGTTACCGCGCTCTGATCATGCTGCCGGGTCCACGACAATTTCTAGCCATTTTAGAGCGCAGCTCTTTGGCGTCCGTTCCTGGGTTTCGCGTCGTCGTCGGCGTCGGCCTCGTAACCAGCTCCGCCCCCCTTTCATCCCCCTAGCGCTATCGGCGTCAGCGGCATCAGTCAGTCGCTGCTATCTCTTCCCTCCTCCCTTTATCGTGTTGTCCGCTTGCTGCGCGCGCTTCTGCCCCCATCGTTTGCCGCTGGGTGTACACGCCGCCCCCCTCCCCCCTCTTCCTGCGAGTCTCCGGTTGTCAAAGCGCCGGCTCGAACTTAATTCCTTTCTTCGCTCCTCCTCCAATGCAACCCCTGTGCGGTGGCAATCAGAGAGCCAGATTGGTGGTGGCGGATCTGTATATGTGCACCGCCCGAGCCGAAATTACGAATACGTGTGAAAAATAAAAAAAAATTCTGTGATAGCGCATACATGTGTTGCTCGATTTCTTTGCCTCAATCTATCGAAAAGGTGAAACAGCTTATTTGCTGCGCTCAAATTTCGCATTAGGAAGTAACGTAATCGTCGGTAATTTTTTTATGATTGTTCGTGCATTAAACTAAAATATTGTTACTCTATGGTGACGTGGAAATGAATCCCGAACCTTCCACGCCAACTTCTGCCGATTTCTCTAGCGATGTACTTGCCGCGCTTAAGTCCTTACAATTCGGGCAGTCGACAGTACATGAAAAATTAAGCTCTTCCAAAACAAATCTCGCTGATCATGAGAAAACATTCGCAGACCAGACTGGTAAAGATTGAGTCCGACTTCCAATCTCTTCCTAACCTAACGTCTCAAGTCGATAGCATGCAAAGTATTACTGCCAGTTGCTCTGCACAGGTATGCACACTGACTGCCCGCATTGATGACTTTGAAAATCGACCTCGGCGAAACAACTTGCTGTTTTACGGGCTGAATGATGCTCAATATGAAAGATGGAAGCAATCTGAGAAGCTGGTAATTGACCTCTAGCAGTACAAACTAAGTGTGAGTATCGAAAGTCAGGGCGTTGAAAGAGCACATTGGCTGGGTGGTTTTGTAGAATGGAAAAACCGTCCCGTATCGTACAATTTTGTAATTGTAAGGACATAGAGCAAATTTTGTCATCATGCAATGGGTTCAAATGAACTTAATACGCTGTCAGTGAAGATTTTTCCCCCAGCCTTCGACTTGCCCGCAAACACCTTGCTGAATTCGCAATATTTAACCAGTTGTCTTTCAAACTCTGATACGATAGACAAGTTTTCGGTTACAAAACTTACAATTTTGATCATGCATCTCAAAAAGTTGTTGAACGTTTTCCGTAGCAGCCACCAATCTCACCCAATAAGAATGTACAGCGTAAGAGTAACATCTGTCCTTTCTATACACTAACATTCGTAGCTTAATGCCGAAACGTGAGTCGCTGTGTGATCTAATCATCTCTTCATCTAGTAACTTGGTGTTTCTAACAGAATAAACAGATTCACAACAGCGCTACGGAACGAGGACAGAAGGAACACGAAAACACACAGGACGGGCGCTGACTACCAACTACCAAGGAGTAAAATAGAAATGGAGGTTATTGAAGGTTTTTTGATTGAAAAGGCTGGAGACGCGTGCATCAGCAGCTCTTCTGTCTGTTTACAGGAGAAAGAAAGGTCCTTTCTGGAACGGACGCGATTCTTGCGTTTTAACCGCTAGACATCCTGACACACGGTTTTCCCCGCACCTCACCTTATGTGTTTTATTTTGCGTTGTTTTGTTTGTTGGCCTTATGCGGAACTTTTCTCCTCTGTTTTTAAAGACTTTTAATGGTTTTACAGTCTTCATTGCTTGGCCGGTGGTGGTTCATGTTTTTTCTTTTTTTCTTTTAGTTTCTCTTTTTAACGATTCTTACTTTTACCGTGTTATTTGTTGGTGTCAGTTTTTTGTTTTCGCTTTTAGCCTGCTGACTGTGCCTATTGCCTAGCAACTGTTATTTTTCATGTCCCTTTTTTCATCGCCATTTTCTGATGCATTTTCTCATGCTTTTACGGCTTCTCGCTCTCTTAAATGTTTTTATGTAGCCCAAAGATTCCGCTTTGCTTTAATGTACTCATTTTCGTGCCTATCTGAGCTGTAGTTGTCAAAGGAAGTAGCTGGGTCATGCACATTTTTGTATCTGTTAGTCCTTTTATCATTAGTTTGGTAATGCTATTGTGAAGAAGAAGATGGACCCCTTCGCTGGACGCCGATGAAGAAGAAGCGGTTGTGGGATTGCCATCGCGCAGATCGTGTTGGTCTTGGTCGCCCCGCTCCATCGCCGACCTCGACGCCGTCCCCGACGTCCTTCTTCTACATTGGGACATTGTGCTGCCTTATATCACCTATGCATACAACACTGCTACGCAATCCAGCACGGGTTTCTCTCCGTTCTTTTTGCTTTACGGTCGGCATCCATCTGCTCCCCTTGATACAGTGCTCCCCTACAAACCTGATGCCTCTGAATGTACCACCGTTACCGAAGCTGCACGGCACGCCGAAGAATGCCGCCAGATCGCCCGATCGTTCACGACCGACTCTCAATGGCGCCAAAAACATCACCATGACACCACTCAGGGGAATGCACTACACTTCGAGCCCGGCTCGCTCGTGTGGCTATGGGTTCCATCCAGCAGTCCTGGCCTCTCAACAAAACTGCTCTCCAAGTACCATGGGCCCTACCGTGTCGTCGAGCGCACTTCGCCAGTCAATTACATTGTTGAGCCTCTTACACGACCTTCTGATCTTCGGCGCCGTGGCCGCGAAACTGTACTATCAGCGTCAAATGAAATGCGAACAAAACAACTGAAACGCGAGCACAAAAAATCAAGCATATTAGAGGCTGGAGGTGAAATACAGGCGTGGGCTATTAACATTTCAGAAGAGCGGTCTTTTCGGCTTCAATGGCAAAATCAACTGCTCATGTATTTTGCCTCCCTAGTATAATATCTGCGAATTGTGCTGTTCGCATTTCAATTGGCTTGTTCGCGTTTCAATTGACGCTGATAGTACATGTGCAGCGCCTTAAGCCGTTCTACGACCCCATCGTATCTTCGTCCCCTTAAGTCGCCAGGATGGCTCCTTTTTCTCTGGGGGGCATTGTCATTGTGAAGAAGAAGATGGACCCCTTCGCTGGACGCCGATGAAGAAGAAGCGGTTGTGGGATTGCCATCGCGCAGATCGTGTTGGTCTTGGTCGCCCCGCTCCATCGCCGACCTCGACGCCGTCCCCGATTTCCTTCTTCTACACTATAATTTGATAGTGCATGCACTTTTCATGAGTTCTTTCGAGCTGTGTTATGACTCGCCAAATGTGTGAGGAGTTCCTTCGCTGTGTTCCGTGGCTGACAGTGTATCACGCGGTCCAGGAAATAGTATAAATCTGTGCTGGTTTTTTCACGCAATGAAGAGTTGGTAGCCGGTGCCCGTCCTGTGTTTTTCGTGTTCCTTCTGTCCTCGTTCCGTAGCGCTGTTGTGAATCTGTTTATTAAGCATGAACCAACTAGCTCACAACAGAATCCTCTTCTAACGGAAACTTGGTTAAACTCTTCCATTCTAGATGATGAAATCCCTCCTGACCTCTCTGCTGTTGAAATACTTAGGTAAAGACAGGTTTGACGGCTGCCGCGGCGGTGGTGTTCTCATCGCCGCCAAATGCATCCTAAATTTTTCCCTCGTGAACATTACAACCCCAGTGGAAATGATTTGGATATGCTGTCACGCTTCGTTTCCTCGAGTGCGTGTCGGTGTTTGTTGTCATCCGCCTGCTATCATCAGTTCATTCACAACACATTTTTTATGACGCGCTCCATTGAATAACATGGGCTTACCCTAATACCCCATATTTTACTATTCAGTGATTTTAACTTTCTGTCCATAGATTGGAATAATGTGGCAAATATCTTAAAAGTTACCACGCTTGAAAATTTTTGAGCACATGTCATACTTTCGGCTTGTCACAAATTGTTACGGAGCCCACGCGCAAGACTGATCATTGATTTAACATTCTTGATCTCACACTGACATCTAACCCTGACGAATTCTCTGCCCCTTCATGAATGCATGTAAAAGGACTTTTTCGATCTGCCAATTCATTTAACACTGAACTAGCTTCGAACAAATGCCATATTATCGCGAAACAATATTCCTACTTTACTACCCAGACTAGACGCCTGTTCTGTTCTTATACCCATCCTGCCAGGTTGCAGACCAACCCAAAGCGCTTCTGGAAGAGAATTAACCCTGGTGTAACTGATACTGTTTCGCTCCGTGACAACTTCGGCTCGCCTGTAACCGTATCCGATGTACCCTAAGTCTTAAATGCCTCAATTTTTTTCTGTTCGCACAACGAAACCACCGGTAACATTACAGATTTTCCGCCTATCTCGCATCCACCAATGGAAGAGATTACTTTTAATCCACACGGCATGGTTGAAATCATACACTCGCTAAAGTATTCATCCTCCTCCGACATTGATCAAACCAATTTTAAAGTCTTAAAAAAACTCTAAACATGTTTGCAGCCTTGTCTTATCCCGCATTTTTCAGCAGTCATTTCATGCGAGTTCCATTCCTCTTATTTGGCGTATTGAGAAGGTCATTCCACTCTTCAAGAAAGGTAACAGATCATCCCCAGGTAATTACTGTCCAATTTCAATAAGTAGCGTGTGCTCTAAAATCATATAACACGTCATTTACTCCCATATAGCGTCCATTATATCATCTGTAAACTGTTTTCATCCGAACCAGCACGGCTTCCGTAAAGGTCATTCATGTGAAACCTAACTTGGTCTGTTTCTTCATGACATTGATCTCAATCTAGATAGCAACATCCGTACTGATGATTTTTTCTCGATTTTGAGAAAGTATTCGACAATACCTCACTCCCGCCTTCTGCTTAAGCAGTCTCGATTAAAACTCAATTCACTAGTTAGTAATTGGTTCAAAGGCTTTCTGACCGACCGCATACAGTTTGTTTCTGCTAATAGACAGTCCTCTTCTTTTTCACGTGTTCTTTGAGGTGTGCCCCAAGGCACCGTCCTTGGCCCCTTACTCTGTCTAATTTACATTAACGATCTCCCTTCGTCAGTAACTTCTACTATCCACCTTTCTGCCGATGACTGTGCACTATAACGCTCTGTAACTAACTCGTCCGAAGCTTCTGCCCTCCAAAATGACCTAATTCGCATACAGCAATGGTGCACTACGTGGCTTATGTCCCTGAATACCTCTAAAACATTCCTTATTTCTTTCCACCACTGCCGAATTTATAAGCCCCCAATTACAAATTATCAACTCTACTATTGTTTCAACTAGTTTGTTTATGTACCACGGTGTTCGCCTTATTAATGATTTAAAGAGGTCTTGTCACGTAAACCGTATAATTAATTCATCTAATCGTACTCTTGGATACATCCGCCGTTACCTGCCCATTGCACCTTCCTCTGTAAAACTACTACAAAACCCTTGTGTGACCTAAAGTTAAATATGCGAGCTCTATCTTTAATCCACACCACTCTAACCTTACTAAATCTCTTGAATCATGCCACTTGTTTCATTGTATCGAAAAACTCCGGCCCCCTCCAGCATCTCTACCGTGAAAACTCAGTTACAACTGCCTTCTCTCGCTTATTGCCGCCAAAGTTCACGCCTCTACCTCTATCAAAAGTTTTTTAATACATCACAGTCGGCTCATTTAACCAGTGCATCGAACACCTCAGACAGGCCATCCTAACAGCGTCATTCCACCACGTGCCCGCATAACTATGTTTCATGTGTCATTCTTCGTACCCACCGCCCACGACTGGAATCGCCTTCCCAACCATCCGACGCTCATCGGTGATCGCACGCGTCAAGAATAAAATCAAAGAAGCTGTCTCATCATAACCATGTCTACTACAACCCTGTCAAAATTTATCGCCACACACCCGCCCGCCCCTCATGCAAAGTCCCACATCGGGACCTTTGAGGTATTAATATATAAAATAATAAATTAAGATGAAACATCAGCTATATCACCTACAGCACCAACGGGGAAACAAAATAAATTCCAGTGCTTGCGAATACTGGGCACGTCAACATGAAAAACACTGAAAGTGCCTTCGCCAGCTTCTAAGAAAGCAGAAAGAAGGAAAATCTCGAATTTTTTTGCAGATAGCCATGCATCAAGAAAAGAGTACAAGAGACAAAGCGGCAAAAGAAAAAAAAGTGCTCAGGCTGGCTCAGTCAAGTCAGAAGGGCTCATTATGCGCACAAGTAGGTCGCCTTCCTTCTTTCGAGCATAAAGTTTGCCATGTTTTACCTACACGAAATTGGAATCGGCTCGCTTTTCCTTAGTCTTCATCGCCCAGAATAATTCTGTGCTGTATTTTTTCAAGTTTTCGACAATGAAACCCGAGGGCAAGTTTTTCTGCGCCAAAAACTGCAATTTCTTCCGCTTTGCCAGCCAGACGTCACGTAGGCCTGCAGAAATAAGCGCACTAAAACTGGCGCTCGTTTTTTACTCTTTCTGGGCAACCGGCGCGCCGCTACTACATGTTCCGGAAGAAATGAGTCAGCGCCCAGTTGAGCGGCCAGTCCAGAAACGGCAGTAGTCAAGTTCTCGCGGGGACCTTGAGGTAAGCCATGAATTTTGTGGTTCGAGGAGCAACTGTACTGCTCAGAGGCATTTATTTCGCTTCGAAGGTCTTGAATGACAACTGCCTGAGAACCGACCTCATCCTCAAGCACCATCATTCTCGATGAAAATGCAGAACTGTTTTTGTCTCGCATTGATTATTCTTGTAGCAAGGAATCGTATTTACTGGAAAAAAGGTCAGCCCAGTCGTGTATTTCCTCATGTTTGTTCTCCCTGCTTCAATCTCGGACTTCAGGCATAGAGGCTCGTCTACCTTGGAGGGAACCAATGAGACTCAACGTGCTCCCGAATGGAATCCAGCAGCGATAGCTTTTCAGCAACGGCTGTTTACTGACTAGAACTACCTTGGGACGATTCCGCTGGTCTGCATGTTTTACATCGCCACTTTTTTATCCTTTTCATGCCCATCGACAAAAAATGAGGCGACGCTCAGGCAGCGATCGCATATTGAGCGTTAACACACCTAACGTAGGTAGCCGGTTCAAATCCCTGCCGCGATCTGGGCTGTATCTTAATTAGCAAGTTCATGGGGCATGAAATGCTGATTGGTATGACACCATCCGGAAGATTCTGCGGCAAACGGTGGGCCCAGAAATTTTACACGAATGTCGCGACTAAGTGGCCCCACTTTGGCGCCTGCCAGACAGGGATATATATACCGGCTCCACCTAGTTCAGTTTCCAGTTCTGCTTGGGCATCGCGCTGCCGGCTGTTTTAATTTTATTCCATTATGTAACCACCTCGGTTACCATTGCAACGCCTGGGTTACGATTTGCGTTAACCCTATACCCCATAACGCTCTAAAATGTGCCTTCAACCACGCCTTAGCACTCCTGGTCGAGGTGATATAACGATGCACAGCTGGAGCATTCCATGTATTGGACCTCATCAGCAATATCATCCCCACACTGAGTAAACTTCTTTCCCTCCATCACACATGGTGGGCACGGGAACAGTGACATCGGCATACTTCCAATGCTTCGCTTCTTTACCGTGCAGGCCGTGCTGGCGCTCGCCGTATCAACTTCGCCGGCTGCAGGCACTGACTCGGCGTTTTTCCCTGGTATGGTGGTTGCAAGATCTGGGCTTCGTTTCACCGACAACTTCCGTTTTCCGCCCGGCCAGGCTTTCCTGCTCATCGAATCACTCGTCCACACCCGTCCAGCGTCATCGACGACGGCATCACCACCCACACCGGATTTAAAGCGACAACACGCTGGCTTTCCCTTCAGTGGGCACTGGAACAGTGACATCGGCATACCTCCAATGCTTCGCTTCTTTACCGTGCAGGTTTGTACGCACTATTCTTTGCACGCAAGAAAATGCGACAATCGCTGTTTACTTGTGTCCCGTGCCCGCGGGTGTGCTTTGGTGTTGCTTGTGAATACTTTTCAAAGATTTCTCTGCTTTTGCGCTCTGGCGACATTGAATCTAACCCGGGTCCTATGACTCGCCCCCTTGACATAGACAACCTGCCAGACAATCCGTCTGAACAAATGAAAGTTATGTTTAAGCTGCTTAAGGATGTACATTCTCGTACGTTGCGAAGCTCTAAAGATCAGGCCGAATTAGCAGCTGATATTAAAGACATTAGGAGTAGTCAGAAGAAGATTGAATCAAAGTTAGCTGGCATGCACAAGAGGCTTGATGAACTCGAGGAAAAAGGAAAGAAAATCGACGACATGGATCAGGAGCTCTCATCTTTAAAGAAATCTGTAGAAGACCAACGTACTCGAAATGATTTGCTGCAGTCTCGCCTTGATGAAGCCGAAGATAGATCGCGACATGAAAATCTAATATTTAGGGGTATACCCGATGAGGAAGAGACTTGGGCAGACACTGAATCTAAACTCCTGGAAGCCTTGACTAAGATTGTCGAAGTATGCCCCTCCAGTTCAATTCAACGTGCACATCGCCAGGGCGTTTTTTCAGATGAGAAGTGTCGACCAATCATAGCTAAATTTTCTGACACTAAAATGAAAGACAAGATATGAACCCTTCGTAACCAATTTAAAACGGATAACATCACAATCAGAGAAGATTTCTCACCGGCTACGCGCCAGGCTCAGAAAAAACTTTTTTGAATTCGGAAATATTCACGCTGGCTCTCGCTCTTTTAAGATACGCTATAACAAGCTGCATATCAATAAAAATGCTTCATGTGTAACCCTACCAAGGACACTGTTGAAGAAATCGTGGCACGTGGCGAATCGTCTAGATTGGATTCTGTGGCTGGATCTTCCGCTTCAACGTAGGGAATCGCGAGAGGTAGTGGACAGTTGCCATCGTCGATATCTGTTCTTTATACTAACGTCAGGAGCCTACTCAACAAGCATACTTCTTTATCTTCTGCCATAGACACATGCTCAGCTGACATTATAGCGCTAACCGAAACGTGGCTCCCAACGCATGTATCGGATTCCGAAATCTTCCAACACGCTCATCGCTACTCGGTATATCGTTGCGATAGAATAGCCAAACGTGGCGACGGTGCTTTACTTGCTATTTCTAAAGACATTCCATCTTCATGTATCCAAGTCTTCAGCGAATTAGAACAGATATTTGCATGAATAGTGATAGGTCATCTTAAACTGATTATTGGCGTCTGTTACCGTTCTCCTTCTTATTCGTCTACATTCACTAACGAACTTCACGATGCTATCAATCTTGTTCGCGCACGAGTTCCTTCATCACCACTTTTTCTACTTGGAGACTTTAATTTTCCAACTATTTCATGGACTGCTCAGCCGCCTTCTTTATCTTCCCCTTCGTATCAAGCTAAATAATTCTTAGAACTATGCACCATGTTTTCGCTAACTCAGTTAGTAACAAAAGCCACAAGGACAGTAAATAACGCTTCGAACACTCGTGATCTAATTCTAGCAACTAATCCAGAGTTAGCTACTGATATAACATATATTCCAGGCATCAGCGATCACGTTCTGCTCAATTTTTGCATTAATATACCGCATCCAAAACCGAGCAAAATAAAAAAAATCATTCTAGCCGCCGCGGTGGCTTAGTGACTATGGTGCTCGGCTGCTGGCCCGAAAGACGCGGGTTCGATTCCGGCCGCGGCGGTTGAATTTCTTTGGAGGATAAATTCGAGGCCCGTGTACTGTGCGATGTCAGTGCACGTTAAAGAACCCCAGGTGGTCGAAATTTCCGGAGCCCTCCACTACGGCGTCTCTCATAGCCTCAGTCGCTTTGGAACGTTAAACCCCATAAACCAACCAACCAACCCAAAAAAAATCATTCTAGATTACAAACGCGCCAACTTTGCCGCTATTAACAATGAACTGGGCATATTTGTTGATTACTTTATTTCTTACTCTGACTACTACTCTGTCGAAGAAAACTGGAAATCATTCAAAACGAAGGTTCACGAACTAACTGATAAGTATATCCCTAAGCGCATCGTCACCTCTAATCCACAAGCAGCTTGGCACAACTCTCACATCAAACGATTATCTAACAAAAAGAAACGTTGATACCGCCGCGCGAAGCTTTCACCATCTAACGCGCGATGGGCGAAGTACAAGTCTGCTTCCGACGCTTACGTCAACGCGATTAAACGAACAAAGAATACCTTTTTGTCTGCCACATTACCAACTATTTTGAAAACGAGTGTTAAGAAATTCTGGCGCGTTATACACCCTGAGAACGACCCATTAATTAGACTACAAGATGCCTCCGGTAAACTTATCCCCAGTGATCTTTGTGCTTCCGTGCTGAATAACACATTCGTTGAAAGGTTTTCCTCCATTTCAAGCGTTAATCTGCCTCACATACAGCACCACAGGTTCCCGACAATGTCACCTATAACTATCGATCCACCTGGCATAGTCAAATTAATTGAATCTTTGAAAAATGATTCTTCACCTGGTTCTGATGCGATTAGCGCTAAATTTCTAAAAAATACTTGTGCTTATAGTTCGTTATACTAACCAAACTTTTTCAACAGTCACTCGACACAGCAAGCCTTCCTAACGACTGGAAAATTGGGAAGGTGGTTTCACTTCACAAGTCCGGTGGTAAGCACTCCCCTCAAAACTTTCGTCCCATTTCGCTCACTAGCACATGCTGCAAATTACTAGAACATATCATTTTCAAGCATGTCGTTACCTTTCTCGATGAGAATTCATTTTTCACACCTGCGCAACATGGTTTTCGTCAAACATACTCGTGTGAAACTCAATTACTTGCCTTTACTGATAAGCTATACCGCATACTTGACAACTCATCTTGTGCTGACTGCATTTTCTTGGATTTTTCCAAAGCCTTTGATAAAGTATGTCATAAATTGCTGCTACATAAATTGAGCCATCTTAATCTCAATCCTAACGTCTTCGACTGGATTAAATCTTTCCTTCTTAACCGTTGGCAATTTGTGCATGCTAATAACACTAATTCACCGATTGCTAACGTGCTATCTGGTGTTCCACAGGGTTCGGTCCTTGGACCACTGCTATTCTTAATCTATATTAATGACCTTCCTTCTGCCATATCTTCCAACATTCACCTTTTTGCTGACGAATGTGTACTATTTCGGGAAATAAATAACGTTAACGATACTGACACTCTCCAGTCAGACCTCAATTTGGTGTCAGACTGGTGCACTACATGGAATATGGAATTAAACATTAATAAATGTAAAGCTTTTCGTGTTTACCGTGCACCTAACGCTCTTCCTTCATATTATCTTAACGGCACTCCTCTTGATTGGGTAAAAACATACAAGTACCTAGGTATTCATATCACTCAAAATTTAACATGGTCTATTCATATTGACTACGTTATTAATAACGCTAACCGCATGTTAGGGTACTTACGTCGCAATTTCTCAGCCGCTCCCTCATCTCTTAAGCTTATACTCTATAAAACACTTATGTGTCCTAAACTAGAATACGCAGCATCAATATGGGACCCTACACACGATAACCTTGTATATTCCTTGGAACTAGTCCAAAATAATTCTGTTCGCTTCATTCTTTCAAATTACAACCGTACGGCAAGTATCACAGCCACGAAATCCAACGTGTCACTCCCACCTGTACAATCTCGCCGTAAAGTTGGTCGCCTAATACTATTTTACAAGCTATATCATCACGTTACGCTTCACGACTATTTCATATCACCCCCAGAATACATTTCACGTCGCATCGATCACCGCCACAAGGTTGGCATCCCAACATGCCACACCAAATCTTCTTTTCAGTCATATCTTCCTCGCACATCTGTGGAATGAAACCGCCTTCCCCTCGATATTGCAGCCATTGCAGATAACAAAACCAAAACCTTTCACGACGCAATAGCTAACATTGTTTATTCTGAAAGAAGTTGATCATGTGTTATATCTGTTTCCACTGTGTTATGTACAGTCGCGAGTAAAAAAGATTAGCACACAGGACGGAGCACCGGAGCGCCGGAATGGCAACGCGTGGCGCTGCGGGTGGCGAAGAGGCTGATAACGAGAGTGCCGGGCCGTTCCCATTCTACAGTATTAGGGGTGTTCTACGGACGGTCACGGACCAGCAGAATTACTGGCTAAAAGCAGCGCTATCATCTATTCTTCCCGTGAGTTCCTTTTGACATACCATCGCGGACACAAAAAAAAGTAATAAATAAAAGCCATCGTTGCTCACGATAAAAGACAAAATAAATGCCGCATGCACAGTCACGTAGGGTCGGCACTTCAACGCTCGGGCGGTGCACACTTGACAAAGCTTACTTCATGCCGTCCCCCCCTAGGCTGCAAACATGGAAACGGCCCGATAGGCAGGGCTGCGAGCCGCAGCGCCGCGTGGTGAGATATACAAATTCTGATCTCCAGTGATCTGTGCTAATATTTTTTGCTCGCGACTGTACATTGATTTTATGTTATTTACGCTTTGTGAATGTTGTTTGTTTTAATCTGGAGAAAATTTATTTTGTACTACCTGTTTTCACTGTATTATATTCATTGTTCTTTTTGCTAATTAACCCACTCCCCACTGTAATGCCTTTGGCCCTGAGGGTACAATAAATAAATAAATAAGAGCACACACACGGCAGCTCAGTAAAAGGGCAGTTTTCAGTTGGCGGCACGGAGCGGCACAATGTAGTGGCGATAGCGAAACGAGCTCCGCTGAAGTGACAAGTGAATCGTTTAGGACCGGCTCAGAACGTGCCACCAACTGCGCTTGCTGCATGCAACCGACGCGCTTTTATGGTAGGGTGACCGAAGACGTTGATCAGGGCACCACCTTGCTCTGCAAACCGAAGTCATGAACCGGAGAAGGTCTTCGTATTTTCAGCAGAAGTGTCACACCGACGAACCATCCCGTGCAGAACATAAGACTACCGATGATCCCACTTGAAATTTACGTGACCTAGTTCAAGAAGTACTTTGATTTGGGCGAGTTGGTTCATATCTTGAAAGTAGTTCGGACGGCGCTAAAACAACAAAGACAAAGGAGACACGAACATCCCGTCCTGTTGTGTTCGTGTCTCCTTTGTCTTTGTTGTTTTCGCGCCGTCCGAACTACTTTCAAGATGTGACCTAGCTGCACACCTGCAGTCACTGAATGAATCGTTTAGGGCCGGCTAAGAACGTGCCGCCAACTCGTGCATAGAGCTGCAAATGAGCTGCACACACTTGTCTTTTAGTTCGCTATCTGTCTTAACGGACATTAAGTGGAATGTCCTAGATAACCCATACAGAAGTGATCATTTGCTTGTTAGTGTCAGCTTATCCTAATCATTAATTATACCGACCAAAGCTCGCCGGTGGAAGTTGCACAGCAGATTTCAAAAGAAATCCTTTCTGGAAAAAAAAAATATTTTCAGATGACATTTCTGCAGTCAAACTGCATGAAATGTTCACAATCCGCATAAATAGTGCTGTCCGGTTGTCTATTCTTCAGTCCTCGGGAGTGGTGCGAAACTGTCATAAGGTTTCGTATTCGCAAGAATGTAAAGAAGCAAAAGGAAACAAAATAAAACATGGATGATTTTGCGTAAATATGCAACACCGGAAAACCATATAAATGTCAAAAAGGCAGTAGCCAAAGCCAGGCATATGCGTCAGAACGTTGAGAAAACACCATGGAAAAACTATATATCGTAAATAAACTGTTCAATCACATTGAAAAAATATGGGAGCAAGCCCGTAAACTGAACGGCAGCTACTCAGTCTTCATAATCCCTTTCCTTACATCCCAACTAACACAAAAAAGTATTGAAGAACGGCCAGACATATATATTAGCGGGCTATTTCTCTCCAGTTTTAATACCGCACACTGCACAAAGTCATATATGAAGCACAGAGACAGTTGACAAACAGACTTCCTACAAGCCCCATTCGAACGAGCCTTATAATAACTTCATTACACTTCAAGAAATCTATACAGTACAGTCGCCTGGTAGACAGCCCCCGACAGTGAAGAAGTACATTACAAGATGCTGGTAAAACTTTTTGAAGCTGCAGTAGAAGCACTATTACAATTCTGCAACAAAATTTGGAAGTTGGGAAAAATTTTGGACTTTTGGAAAAAAACAGTTATTGTGCCATTCCTGAAACCTGGAAAACCACCAACCTCCCCTGATAGCTACAGGCCCGTATCACTCACGAGTTGCCTCGCCGAATCTTTCGAAAGTGTACTGAATATTAGGTCACTGTTTATCCTCGAATCCCGTGAACTTCTTGAACTCCACCAATGTGGATTTAAAAAGGATGCTCAACTACTAATAACCTCGTCCGCTTTGAAAACAAAGTCCGAGAAGCTTTCAAACAGAAACGTCACTGTCGCGCAGTTTTCTTTGATATAGGAAAGGCTTACGACACCACTTGGAAGTCTGTGACTCTCCGCGACCTAGCAGACTTAGGTATCCCCGGAAGAATGCTCAACTGCTCGAAAGATTTCCTGAACGTTCATTTCATATACGCCTGGATTCGGTATTTTCCAAAAAATTCGCTCAGGAGGATGGGGTACCACAGGGGTGTATTTTAAGTAGTACGCTGTTTCTCATCAAAATCAATTCCATAGCTAAACAAAATTCCGAAATCCGTCTTGTATTCAGTCTATGTCGATGATCTTCAAAGTGCATGCACGTCCTCTGGCTTATCAACCTGAAGAGAAAGACACAACTCACGTTAAACATACTAGCGATTTGTGCCGATAGAAATGGGTTTCAGTTCTCACAAAAAAACTATAGCGTTTTTTTTCTCGCTCAAAAGCGCTTTGCAGAACGACTCCACCCTAAGCTTCAATGAAACCATGCTACCATCTAAACAAGAACATAAATTCTTAGGCATAACATTCGACAAAAAATAACATTCCTGCCGCACATAAAAGCCTCAAAACGGAAGGCTCGCAATCACTGAACATACTGAAAGTGCTCTCAAGCAAACACTGGGAGTCTGATAGAACATGGCTTCTGCACATTTACTGCTCTTTGGTAAGTTCATCCCTAGATTATGGGCGCATTGTGCCCGGTCCAGCAAGACCATCGTAGCTAAAAAATATTAGATCCAGCGCATAACTCAGGCCTCCGTTTCTCATGCAGCGCATTCAGGACGTCTCCCATAGTCAACTTATATTCAGAACCAATTGAGCCTCGTTTTAATTTATAGCGGTACTGATGTGTGCATGTGCATGTTCATAAGACCTCTACGAAAACACATTTCCTATCCCGTTGTAAGAAAACGTCTACCTAGAATATTATTCAACGACAAACCTCAAGCTGCCAGGCCACTGATCTTGCGATTTGAAGAGATGTGCACAATCTTGGCGTAATGGACTCAGTACCTGGCATTGCGTGAAGACGAGACGAGATCGACTACCTCCATGGTACAGCTTTCCTTGAATCGGCGATCTCACTCGTACACAGTTCTTCAAAAAAAAACTCCGCAGCAACATAGAATAGAAGAATTTCTTGCACATGAGGAAAAATCCGCGTTCAGGGATTTTCATGCTGATGTTTAGAAAACAGATGTTATGTTGGCAGCGCAAAGGTATGAGGGAACTGGGAGGAAACAGTACGACTTCTACAATGTGCATCCATCTTCACTGCTGAATGTTACGTCATTTGTGTGGCTGCAGAAAAAAATAGTACGCGCGAGCCTCGCAAACAGCAGTATATACACAGACTCACTTAGCGTACTCGAAGCTCTTCACGCTAGAAACGCGATCAATCTGCCACTTGGCGACATTATACACAAGATAACAGCCACAGCTCAGGGGCAAAACATAAAACTCTGCTGGGTCCCGTGTCATGTCGGAATAAAAGACAACGCAAGAGCAGATTTGTGCGCTGCTCAAGCGAGTGGCAAGCACATTAAGAAATACAATATGCCCTATAAACATGGCACGAATTTAGTACATCATAAAGTATCCAAGAATGGCAGTCTGCTTGGAACAACAAATTAAATAACAAGCTGCACTTGGCAAAGCCAGTTTTAGGTGAAATGGAAGCCATGTGTACACGAGGAACATTTAAAAAAAGCGATTATCTGCCGTCTCCGTATAGGCCCCACACACCTTACAACAAGACAGTGCAGTTTGTGAAAAATGCGGAGATGTACTTACAGCAAATCAAATTTAATTATAATGTGCGAAACTCGAAAAGCTAAGGAAAAAGTACTTTTCTCCTTTTTATAACCAATGCATCAATTTTCACCCAGCGCTGCTGTTAGCTGATAATGCAATTGTAGACATGTGTTGTGTTTTTAGATCTTTAACAAAAGCAAGTTTTCTTCAGTAAATACAGATCCTGACCCTGTGCTTCACCTGATACACCTCAGCCCTTTCTGATTCCTGAGAAGAAAGCTGAGGTCTTTGACTGGTTGGGGATCTTTCTCCAGCCAAGGATGACCGCTGAGGTTACCTGACTCCCTTTAAAGCTTTTACTAATAGCCATTGCTAAAATTTCTTTCCTTTGTCATCACTAAGTTGTACTAACTAACGTTTTAGGCCCTCTATACCACGGATTATTTTTAACATTTCTATAAAATTCTGCAGAAAATTTTCCTATACCTTGATCTTGGCGCAAGATGGCCTTAATTGCCTGTTTGCCATACAACTCAACACAACACAACACAACATTTCATCTTGAACTACTATTCTTGACGTTGCATCTCTTACGTCATCGGTGTTTGTTAGGGGCCGCCAGAGTATCTGTTCAATTTTGCCGATTCTTTTCACTGGGCAATTAAGTGCATTTTTAACAGATTTCCTAGTGGTACCCTTACTGTAGAAGGAGATAGTAAGTACCCTGGTATTGACTGGCGTACATCATTTTACAATTTCTAGAAACGCGTCTCAATGAGACAACTTTCGCAGTACCCTTTAACTTTTCAACCTAATGCATTTGGTCCATGAGCCTACACGCGGGAAGCATGTCCGAGATCTGATCTTTACTAATGAACTAGAAAATAAAGTGCGCGTATTAGAAGACGTAAGGGACCATAGATTCATGCACTGCTTACACCCATTACGGGTTCTAGTAAAAACAGTAGGTAAAAATAATATCTAATACCGCCTAACCGGACCAAGACCAAAATCGCCGTGTGCTGGAGGACTTTGTGCTTGCATTTCAACGTAACTTCGACGATCGCAGTACAAAAAAAATTACCGACGATTACGTTACTTCCTAATGCGAAATTTGAGCGCAGCAAATAAGCTCTTTCACCTTTTCGATAGATTGAGGCAAAGAAATCGAGCAACACATGTATGCGCTATCACAGAATTTTTTTTTTATTTTTCGCAGGAAGAGGGGGGAGGGGGGCGGCGTGTACACCCAGCGGCAAACGATGGGGGCAGAAGCGCGCGCAGCAAGCGGACAACACGATAAAGGGAGGAGGGAAGAGATAGCAGCGACTGACTGATGCCGCTGACGCCGATAGTGATTCAACCCCAGCTGCGGAGTTGGTTTCAGGGACAACGCCGCCGATGCCGACACAAACAATATGATACCCTCGCTTCCGCAGCGCTAAGAACCAGGTCTAGCCGTGGGAAGGTGGTCACGTATTCGTCGACGTGCCGGGGCCTACGTGAAATAACCGGCGCGTCGGCAACTGAAGAGCACCCTATCCGCCACACAAGAACAGGGGGGGGGGGGGACCCTTTCCTCCTCTTTCTGCATGGCGGCGACGGTGTTCTATGCAGTCACGTTATCTTGACTCTCTAGCGGCGTCAGCGGCATCCAGCGGTATCAGTCGGTCGCTGCTAGCGCTGGGGGGATGAAAGGGGGGCGGAGCTGGTTACGAGGCCGACGACAACGCCGCCGACGACGCGAAACCCAGGGACGGACGCCAAAGAGCTGCGCTCTAAAAGTGGTTAACGTTGCGTGACGAACTTAAGCAAATTGAAGTCGGTATACCAGAACCCCAGATTACGAAAAAAAGCAGATGCTCCCCGATTCAGGAAGGACATAAGAGGCATTTGAACAGAAAGAAAAGGGCACAGAGAAAGGCTGCTCAGGCTAACACACCCGGTAATTAGCCAATGTATAAAGAACTGTCGGCAGTTCCCGAAAAAACTATGCAAGAATCAAAACATTATTTTTTTTTTCAAATCGTACGTTCCCAAACCTGTAAAAACTAATCCGAGAAAATTCTGGCGTGCCCTAAATCTCAAAGAAACCGAAGACCTAATAACTCTGAAGACCGAAAATGGGTTTTCGGTTCCCGTAGCAGCATGCACATAACATATTAACAAATATTTTAGTAATGTTTTAACAAATGAGCCACCCATTCCTGTGAAGATGCAGCTTCCTAATATATACTTCGCTTATCATTCTAACCCTATCACTGTCACAAAAAATGTGTTGCCTGCGTCATGGATAAGCTTCGATTTCATTCTAGTCCCGGTCCTGATAGCATTACTACTGAAATTCTAAAATTGACCTGTGGCGTGTCGGCGTTACTTTTATCGCTGTTATTCCAACAATCG
This sequence comes from Amblyomma mixtum, assembly GCF_055824585.1. Lineage (NCBI taxonomy): Eukaryota > Metazoa > Arthropoda > Arachnida > Ixodida > Ixodidae > Amblyomma > Amblyomma mixtum. The sequence goes on along the minus strand of NC_143014.1, from coordinate 340,669,014 downwards.
CAGAACAGTAGCTTCGCTCCAAACGATTGGCAAACTGCACACGTGGATCTAACGATTAAATCTGGGAATAAGACTAATCATCACAACTGTAGACCCATTTCTGTAACTTCAGTGGGCTTCAAACTACTTGCTCATGTCATAGAACACTGAAAAGTAAATGACTCGCTACTGGAAAATCAAAACGGGTTTATTTATTTATTTGAAATATCTTACAGGCCCATTCGGCATTGTGTAAGGGCGGCGAAAAAATATAATACAGTGCATTAATAACCAAAGGAAACAAAAGGGAACATACGATCGTGGTAAAGAAAGAAATAAATCTATACAGTGCATTATTAACCAAAGGAAACAACAGGGAAACATGCAGTCATGATAAACAATATATCAACAAATTAGTAGAGAAGAAGAAACGACGCGGAAATAACAACAGGAAAAGAAAAAAAAAGAATACGCGGAACAAACTAAAGTACTACAATAAAGGATAATGTGCTCAGCGAACGTGGGAACAATGAGTACAATAGCGCGATTAAGGAAAACATGGAAACATGGCAGGCAAACATAAGTAAGAAAACATCCGAATTGCACGAGAGTAGCAGGAAAGCAAAGAACAAAAAAAATCAGAAAAAATTAAAAAAAAGACTTCAATGTACGCGTGCTAAATGACAGTTTCAGTGAAATATGTGATGAGACTGGAAAGATTCTAGATTAGACGCGGAAGCGATGTTGTCTGGAAGATCATTCCATAATCCGATGGCACGTGGTAGTGCAGATGAATTGAAAGCGAATGTGTCACCATATATTCTTGTGAAACTGAACTGATTATATAATCTTTCGACGTGCGGGATGAAACATCGAGTTGAAATGAACTAGTTCTATTGAAGTGCGCATATTTGTGAAATAGTGCGAAGAGAACGATGTCACGGCGCGTGCTTAATGATTGTAGAGAAAGATCAGTTTTAATCTGAGTGACGCTTGAACGGTAGTTATAGTTTCGTGAAATGAATCGTGCTACCCTGTTTTGGACAGATTCTAATGCGATGATCATGTTTTTATGATAGGGAGACCAAATGGGAGGAAGCAAATTCATGTTGTGGACGAACAAAAGTGAGGTATGCTAGTTTGCGAATATTAGATGGTGAATTTCGGAGATTACGGCCTAGGTATCCTAATGACTTTGAGGTGACGGCACATATGGATGAGATATGGTATGACCATGAAATATCTGAAGAAAGGTTAAGGCCAAGGTATTTGTAATGTGATACGTGAGAGAGTAGATCATTTTGAATACGGTATGTATAGCTAGACTTGTTATTTTTACGGGTGAAAGAGATGACTTTGCACTTTGATACATTAAGAGTCATTAAACATGAGTTGCACCAGTCGTTAATAGTAAGAAGGTCTTATTGGAGCGCCACGTGGTCATTAGTAGATCTAATAGGGCGGTATATAATGCAATCATCCGCGAAAATTCGCATACTGAAAGTTATATTATTAGGTAAATCATTGTCATAAATAAGAAATAATAAGGAACCAAGCACACTGCCCTGCGGCACACCGGAGTTAACCGGGGAAAGGTTAGAGGACAGATTATTAACAAATACGAACTGTTGGCGATGCTAGAGGAAGTTACGAAGCCATGTTAAAGTTAGCGAGTCTAGACGGAGTGATGATAAATTCGAAATCATGCCGCAGTGAGCTACGCGGTCGAACGATTTCAAGGGATTTCAAGTGGGCAAGGGACCAACCAAAGAATGCAGACGCGGCTAACCTGGGTCGTCTTTTTTGCGCAGGTTCTTGCTGCGTGCAATGAGCCGGTGACATTTCAAGAATTCCACATTGGCAATCCATCACTAATCTTCAAGCTTCATCAAGTACAAGTTGTGTCGCTCGACGGCAGTGATAGCTTGCGGGCTGGAAGAAATGCCTCGAATTTCGGACATTTTCCTGTTCTGCAAAGGTACAATCGCCCAATTTTTTAACCTGAACGCGCGAGCGTCGACCGGCCAGTCGATAAGCGCCGTACAACGGAGCATAGCGGCGAAGTGTGCGAGAATACGCGCGTGCGCACAATGCCCAGTCCAGTGCAGCTGCCCTCTGCCAGGCTGTTCCGGGAACCGGACCCCACCCCCTTTCGAGCACCGTTATCGTCTTCGTCTTTTCTTTTCTGAACGCTGCCATCACGCTATAAATAAAGGGTCAAGTGGCACCGCTTGGGCTCGATGGAATGCGACATACACCGGCTGATTGCACTACGTGCGAATCAGCACTTCTTTTTATTTTTATTTTCCCTACGGCTCACGCGGCAATTTCCTGCGGCAAAAAGATATCTGCCGCTGGAAGTCCTGCTGATTAGAAACTTCGATGTTGCAAAGAATAGCGTGCCTTGCCTATGTCTGACCAGAAATAAATTTATTGCTTTTCTCGAGAGCAAGACCAGAAGAAAAACAACGCCTCAATAAGGATACCTTTGCTCGCACTGGTTACCAAGGGGTATTAGAGATTTTGGTAATTCCAGCTGCTTGAGAAATTGTGGGGTCCCGGGTGTCGCAACTCGCTTGTTGCCCTTCAGTATTTGCAGAAGGCTCCACCAGACTGAACAACCGTTGCGATGCGTCGCGGAAGAGAGTCGTACAGCGCTGGTACGAGGTTGTGGTCGATTTTCAACAGCTCCCATTCGGCTTCAACTTTGCGCCATAGTTCATCGCAGCTCACGTTGTGAAGCCTGTGAAGCCCCATTTTTGATAAGTTCTTTTTCATTAGGCCCCACACGTTTTCAATTACATTCATGTCCGCTCCTTGTGGCGGCCAGTCAATGGTCATGATTCCGAGTTCTTCCAGGCGGCCTTTGGCAGCGCGAGACGTGTGCACGGGGGACAAGTCCTGCTGTAGGATGAAGCAGCCGTCATTGAAAGGACCGTCGATCACATGAGGCAGGAGCACCTGTTCGACGATATTAATGTAGGAGGCGGTACAAAATCGGCCTTGTATTCTGTGTAGTGGTCCAAGGCCCTCTTTGGTTACAATCCCCCAAACGTTGATGCTTTTGCGTCCACTGGCTCTTACTTGGTGGACGTATCGGGGGTCATACCTACAAGAGAGGAGAACAATAAGTCAATTTAAAATTGCGGCAATTTACACCACAAACGTATCTTAAATTAACAATAACAAGAAAAGGCTCACAGGAATAAATTTGTGAAAATAGAAACAGGCACAAACTAACTAAATATTCATAATAGGAAGAAACGAACCTCGTTAGGTCTGGTCTGTATACTTTGCGTTTTTGGTCCCACTGCGTGCAGAATGTGGACTCGTCGGTAAAGACGACATTGTGCCAGTCATCTGCTGTCCAGTGCAGATGGGCCTGTGCAAAATCCAGTCTTTTTGCTTTCGCTGTGTCGGAAAGAAGCGGCTTTTGGGCAGCACTTCGATTCTTCAGGCCTTCTTCCAAAAGCCGTTTTCTCACCAATTCTTCGCTGACATCGAGGCCAACCGCATCTCTAACCTGGCCAGCCGTCATGAAGGGATTATTCTCGGCGACGAGAACCAAGGCGGCATCCTCTTCTGCTGTCGTCTTCCGAACGCAGTTCCTTGCTGCATCACCTATGCGCCCTTCGTCTCTAAACGCGCAAATTATCCTGTTCACTGTCGCTACATGTAAATCCAAAGCCATCGCGATCTGTCTTTGGGATGTGCCGCTCAAAGACATGCGTACTGCAGCTACTCTCTTTTCCTCTGGCACCCGAGGAGGCATTGTTGATGCTGCGTGAAGCAAACACTCCAGAAAGCGGATGCAAGGCCTTATATACTGTGAAGCGCGATAGCAATGACATCTGATCGGATTATTTCACTTATCAATTAACACTTCCCTCTCCTACAGAAAAGAAGGCGGTACCACGTTGCCTTTTCTAATCCTTTGTCAGTGGCGTGGAGAAAACAGAAGGAAAGGCGATAACGGACAAAAAAAAGCAGGTGGGGTGGGGTCCGGTTGCCGGAACAGCCTGGCAGAGGGAAGCTGCATTGGACTGTGCATTGCGCGCACGCGCGTATTCTCGCACACTTCGCCGCTGTGCTCCGTTATACGGCGCTTATCGACTGGCCGGTCGATGCTCGCGCGTTCAGGTTAAAAAATTGGGCGATTGTACATCGGAGCAACATCGTCATCACCCGAGCCGTGCGGCACCGCCCCTCAAGCTTTATTCATCAGTGGGCAAGGGACCAACCAAAGAATGCAGACGCGGCTAACCTGGGTCGTCTTTTTTGCGCAGGTTAGTAGAAAATCAAACAGTCACGACTTTAAGAGCGATTCCTTGTGTCTGGTTGTAGTCCCTTGCCCAAGGGTGTTGTGTGAATGTGCCGCGAGTTGTTTTGACTCTTTGTGCTTTATTGTTCTTCTGTTAAGTCTAATGTAGAAATGAACCCTGGCCCTGGCCCTGCGGTTTCTGAACAGCTGGCAGCTATTCTTGCCAATCAACAGGAGGCCTCAAATGAGCTTAAGACTATACGGTAAAGCTTGGAAAGTCATGTTGCTGAAACTAACAGAAGGCTCGCTTCTATTGAGCAGGAGCTGCTGTCGTTTTCAGGGACCGTAGAAAGGGTGGAAGAATGTGAGCGTCGGGTTTCGAAGTTCAATGAGCAGTCTGAATTTATACTAAAAAAATCGATCTTGAGAACAGAAATCGGCGCAATAACTTAATCGTTTACGGAATCGCTGAATCTGCATCCGAAACTGTGGTATCGCTCAGGGATGTTGTTTTGACAGAAATATTTGAAACGAAACTGGGAATAAAAGTAAACAGTCTTGAGCGCATACACAGATTGGGAAGAAGGGGGGCCAGACAAAACGCGCCCAGTGATAATGCGGTTTTTTGATTTCAATGAAAAAATGGAGCTCCTGAGAAATGCAAAGAAATTAAAGGGCACTGATTATTCTTTGTCGGAGGATTATTCATTCAGAATCCAAAAAATAAGAAAGCAGCTATCGTCGTCCGTTAAAGACACTCTCACGCCTGAAGATAAAGCGTATCTGAAGTACGATAAGCTAGTTCTCAACAAGGTGACGTACGTGTGGGATGAGGAAAAAAAACGAAAGACGGGGGCTTGTGGGGCCCGGTGCAGATTCAGACGACCGCATTGCACAAGATAACGAAAACCACGCTTTGCCTCAAAATAATCGAGTGAGAACCCGGCGAATGGCCGCAAACGGTGCACCCAAATGACCAGGAAATAACACTTGTCAACTAAGGCTACTTTCTTTAAATGTGCAGAGTATCGTGAATAAAAGTGTCGTATTTGAAGCGCTGCTCTATGACCTTGACCCGCATGTCACGCTGCTGACGAAGACCTGGTTGCACGCCGGTGTGCTCGATAATGAAATCATCCCCCCATCGTATAAAATATTTAGATGTGACAGACAATCCCGAGGGGGTGGAGTTGCTATTGTAGTTAAGGAAAACATTAATGTGACAATTTTGCCAGCTATTCCTAAACACGAAAGCATCTTTTGTAAAATTGATTTTTACGGTAACTCTATAGCTCTCGGTGTTGTATACCGCCCTCCTACGGCAGATCTTGCATTTCTCGAGCAACTCTACGATTATGTACAGCGTTTCCGGGGTGAGCACGTAAAGTTTTTCTTAGCTGGGGATTTCAATTTGCCGAACATCGATTGGTCAACCATGAATACGATGGGCATGAATGTTAGGCACTCAGAGATTCTTTTGCCGCCGCGGTGGCTCAGTGGCTATGGTGCTCGGCTGCTGACCCAAAAGACGCGGGTTCGATCCCGGCCGCGGCGGCTGGAATTTCTTTGGAGGAGAAATTCTAGAGGCCCGTGTACTGTGCGATGTCAGTGCACGTTAAAGAACCCCAGGTGGTCGAAATTTCCGGAGCCCTTCACTACGGCGTCTCTCATAGCCTTAGTCGCTTTGGGACGTTAAACCCCACAAACCAAACCACAAACCAAACCAACCAGAGATTCTTTTGAACACTGCATTTTCATGTGGTCTAGCTCAAATTGTTACTGACCCTACCAGAATAACTGCAACCACTAGGCATATTCTTGATTTATTGCTTATAAGTTCCGCTGTCAAATGTGACACTGTTGATGTCATGAACGGGCTCTCTGATCACAATTTAGTATTTGGCACCTTTTCCTTTGAAATGTTTTGTGGCAAAAGCAAGCCTGTGATTGTTGTGAAAGATTTCAACAGGGCAGACGATGAGAGCATCCTGGACTGTTTAGAAGTGAATTTGGACGGTTTTAGTGTTGGCGTAGATGTGAATGTTTTGTGGTGTATATTCAAGCAAATTTGTCTTCATTGTATTGCCATGTTTGTTCCTGACAGGATTAAGAAAAAGAAACAAAACCCCTGGGTTACGAGACAGATCATACACATGAAAAGAAAGCTTAAGAGAACGAGACGATCAGGTCGGTCTCGAGACCCTGCTATTAACACTATAAGCGCAGCGCTGAAAACTGAGGTCAAAAAGGCTAAGGACACTTTCTTCACTACAACTTTAGGCAATTTCATGAAAGAAGCACCAGGGAAATTTTGGAGGTATATAGGTGGCACCAAATCCAATAGTATTTCGTTGATGGTTGACAGCTGCCCAGTCTCCGAGGCAAAACCAGTTGCCGATGAATTTAACAGGTACTTTCAATCCGTATACGCCCAGAAGGATAGTCATCTTGTTACGGAGCCTGCTGGGTATTTTTCTACTATGCCTGATGTCATTGTGAGTCGGGAAGGTATTTTAAACTTGCTCCTTAACCTTGACACTAAATGGGGCGGCCCCGATAACATTCCTACAGTTTTCCTGCACCGTTACGCGGAATGGATTTCACATTACTTGTTCCTCATTTTTAACGCGTCACTAGCACAGTGTTCTCTTCCGGCAGACTGGAGGGGTGCTGTATCATTCCCATATTCAAGTCAACTGATCGCCTGAGTGTATCGCCGTCCTATTTCCTTGACCTCAACTAGTTGCAAAATATTGGAACATATAATCTGCCGACACTTGACCGTATTTCTCGAAGAAAACAAACTGTTATCAGACGCACAGCACGGGTTTCGGCGTGGTTTGTCGACTGTAACGCAGCTCCTTAGTGCATGCCATGATTTTTCACTCGCGATTAATAACAAAGAACAGATTGATGCTATATTTTTAGACTATGCGAAAGCATTTGATAAAGTGCCACATAATAAATTATTACAGAAACTTTACGACATGGGAATAAATAGCAGACTTATCGAGTTCATTAGGGCTTACCTAGAAAACAGGTATCAGTACGTCCAAGTTGACAAGTACTGCTCGGAGGCACATCAGGTGACATCAGGGGTACCACAAGGCTCGGTTCTGGGACCGATTTTATTCCTTATTTATGTTAATGATATCGTAAAAGTCATACACAGTGATGTTAAGATAAAGCTTTTCGCAGATGACTGCGTTCTTTACACCTCTGTTAAATGTGCAACTGACCAAGTTAAACTTAACAAAGCCCTTGCTGACGTTTCACGTTGGTGCGGAAATTGGAACATGTTTTTAAATGCTGATAAGTGCTTAGTCCTCCGCATATCCAGGAACAAAACCGTTTTACAACATTCTTATTCTGTAAATGGCACTGCACTTAAGGAATCGCCGTCTGTTAAATACCTCGGAGTTACTATTACACACAATCTGAGTTGGGATTTTCATATTAATACAGTCTGCACCAAAGCCTTTAAATCTCTCTGGTTTATTAGACGCAAGCTTTCAAAAGCCCCCATGCCCGTGAAACTAGCAGCCTATAAAGCGTTGGTCCGGCCATGTCTGGAGTATGCCTCGTGTCTGTGGACCCTTATACAAAGAAAAATATTTCCAAATTAGAAAGGATTCAAAGAACCGCGGCCAGATTCATTTGCAATACATATAAACGCACTGACAGCTTGACAGAAATGATTGATTATCTTGGTCTCGAGACACTACGAGCGAGGCGTTCCGAATGCAGATTAAAATACTTGTATTTAATATATAACAATATAATAGACATCAACAATCATAATTTCATTACCCCTCACACACTACGCACAAGCTCGCGTTTTGATAACGGGAAAATGATTCGTGAATATAGCCCCCTAAACGATACCTTTAAGTATTCATTTTTTCCGAGAACCATACGCGCTTGGAATAAATTACCAAGGAATATTGTCGACAGTCCCAGTGCGCAAGAGTTCGTTAAAAACCTGAAAATGCGGGGGTGAAGTTGTACTTGTATTGTTTCTTGTATTCTTGTATTCTTGTTTTCGTGTATTCTTGTATTCTTGTATTCTTGATTCTTGTATTTGTTTTTTTTGTGTCCACTCCAGCTTGGAGTCAGCCGACTCTGCAGTATTCCCAAATAAGTAAATAAAAAAATAAAATCAAAGAATATACAGTCAGTCTGATAGTTATCGTTCATTTTAAAATGCAAATCAGTAGTTAGTTCGAATAACTGTGTTTCGCAGGAGTGATCCTCTCTAAACCCGTGTTGATTAGCGTAAAAAAAGTTATTCTGCTCAAGATGACTGTAAACATGCGATGAAATTATATGTTCCAGCATTTTGCAGCAGGTGCACGTGAGAGATATAGGACGGTAATTTTCAGCTGAGTTTTTGTTTCCAGATTTAAAAATTGGCACTATTTTAGCTATCTTCCAGTCTGAGGGCAGTATTCGTGTAGTTAATGATTGCTAAAAAATATGAAATAAAATTTTGCTTGCCACTGGAACTGAAGTTTTTAAAATTTTAGAATTAATGCCATCAACACCAGCCGAAGTAGATACCTTAAGAGAATTTATCAGACACGTGATGCCTTCTTCAGTTATCTGGATAGGTGTCATGTAGCGGTAATTAAGATCGGGAACTTCCGGAAGAGTACAATGATCTTCAGAAGAGAACACAGATGAAAAGAAGGTGTTAAATATTGAGGGGCACTCGTTGTCTTTGATGGGGGTGTTGTTACTTTGTAGAGAGATGGAACTATCATCACGCTCAGGGCATACTTGTACCCAAAACTTTTTGGGGTTAGTTTTCAAAAGGGCTGGAAGATCATGTGAAAAATACTTGTCTTTTGCAGCAGATAAAGCAGACCAATAGAGTTTTCGTGTGTCACTGTACTTATTCCAAGCAGAAATGGTACAGGCACGCTTAGCAGTCCGGTATAGCCGATTTTCCTTGTTCCTTAGTTGTTTAAGCCTTCTAGCAAACCGGGGATTAGATTTATCTTTCACAGAGACATACCATCTGATCAAATATGAAATCTTATCTCTAAAAAGTATCCCGTTTTGTTCAACGCATCGGTTGTTAATTGAAGGTAGAAATGTGTGATAAAAGAAGGTTTCCAGTTCTGTGTTGATAGCTGTGAAATTAGCCTTATTATAATCGTGAATCTTTTTTGTCACATAGTCCATAAACTGAACTGGGATGTCAATACTTATCTGAAGTAAATGATGATCGCTGAATGCCTCTAAATGAGTTACTGCTCCTATCGTTTCCGGTGCTGTAGTCAGTATCAGATCTAGTATGTTAGTGTCTCGGGTAGGTTGGTTTACAACCTGGAAGAGGTGAAAATCAAGCGTCAGGTTACAAAAATCTGTGGAAATACGACGAGATGATGATATTTGAGCCCAGTTGATTAAAGGATAATTAAAATGTCCGATGAGATAGATGCTATGAGCAGGACATAACTCAATTGCTTTAGTAATGCTGATACGCAATTCATTAACGAAAGAATGACTAGAATCTGGCGGGCGGTAACAAGCGCCTACCAAAATCCTAGTGGAAGAAAGCAGGAAGGCGGCCCAGACAATTTCCAGATTATAATGGGTGTTAATTACGTATGATGTTATTGCTTTATTTTTGCCTAAAAGGTCGCCCCCGCCTCTTTTTTCAATGAGATCATGCCTGTATATGTTTTATGAATGTGCACCACGAATGATTTCGTTGTTTGTAATGTTAGGATTCAACCAAGTTTCTGTAAGAATGATGATGTGCGATTCACTATCGTCTGTGAAAGAAGAAAGCAGATCGCGTTTTGGCACTAGGCTTCGGATGTTGGCATATGGCAAAGATAGTGATTGATTGTTACGTGCACTCTACACGTGGGTATCATTCGGACATCTACTCTTGTTTAGCTATCTGTTGGACGGCACAACACTGTCTGTAGTGGTGTCATATATGTATGTCTTGGGTCCCATGTGCAGCTTGTCAAAAGATAGTTTGAAAGGCTAGTTCAACGCCTTGGCAAATTCATAAAGCTTCTTCCTTGCCTGTCTCGTTGTGAGCGAGAAATCTTCGCCGATGGAAAACGAAGTTCCCTTCAGTTTACGTGCACATGAAAGAATGTGAACTTTATCCTTGAAAAACATCATTTTTGCTATAATTGGCCTCCGCTTATCATCGTTATATTTCCCTAGTCTGTGAACGCGTTGGAACTGTGTACCGGTTGTTTGGATTCCTAGTTTATCTGAACAAAACTGAATTATTTTTTGTTCAGAAGCAGCCCAATCTTCTTCAGGATCGTCTTCCAATCGAAAGAAAAGGAGGTTGCATCGTCGCAGACGATTTTCTGCATCATCGCACCAAGACGTAATAAGTGACAATTGTTCCGAGACGCAGCTCTGCGCCTGTTCAGATGTGCTGGCTTCACCTGAACGTTGCTTGACCAAAGATGTTTCCAGCGTCGCGATCCGCTCATTCAAAAGGGGAACTTCACTTTGTGAGGGCGCCTCCTTTATTGTCGCAATTTGTGCCTCACTTTCCTCAGTGTCGCGCGCCTCAAGCACAGCCACCCTTTCAGTCACGTGCCTAATTGCGTTCTCTGCGGCTTCCTCCCTCTCTTTGGAACATTTCAATTCTTGAAGCAATGAAGCTCGACCTTCTTCCAGCTTTCGGGTTGTTTCGAGTAAGGATGCATATCCTTCATCCAGTTTCTGTACTCTTTCTAAGACGAGGGCAAATGCCTCAGATTCAGCCTACGTCATGGGACCGTGATTAGACTCAACATCACCCGAAAGCATCAGAAGTACCTGAGATAATGACACCCACAAACAACCTGGCAGACCACATAATCGCTTTGACACATCAAGAAGCTCTGTTGGGCAAGACACCACTAATAGGCAGTAATTGCTGCTTCTAATACAAGACGCAGACTTCAGGTAACTAACCTAGAAAATGAGTGGTGGTGAGTGCATTGTCGCTTGCGCGGTGTCATGCCCGAAGGGTGAGGCCCCCGATGCGCGCTTATATGCCGTGCTGATTGCTTCGGTTGTCGTAGAAGAAGGTTGCCAGATAGAAGAACCAGCTGAGACCAGATGTAGCGGTATGGAATCCAAGGTAGGACATGGCAGGAACGGAACGCCCGAGCTGAGCTGGCAGGAACCGAGAACCCCGGCGCATACGGCCCATGTGGCAACAGCCTGGAAAACGAGCGGTGGTGAGTGCACCGTCGCTTGCGCGATGTCATATCCCTTGCGCGGGTTTAGGTACCGGCATTCATGCCAAACTAGTTTTATTAACTGATAACAGGCCTTCATCTGATCAATCAGAGTACCTTGCATATTGGTGCAATTTTTATTGACTTCTCTAAAGCCTTTGATTGTGTACCCCAGAAGCAGCTCATCGTAAAAGTATCTAACTTAATACTTGACCATAACACTACGAAGCGGATAGAAAGAATTTACCTAACAGGCAACAGTTTAAGGGAACGACCGGTTAAGGGAGCACGAACGAAAGTTTCAGAATAGCCAAGATGTGAGACTGGTTGAGCATTGCATGTCTTGCAGTGATTGTTCGCCGCTATATTTAGCACATGAATTTTAGGCAGAAACGGAGATCAAACTGCACTTGAGCTACTAGAAGCATACAATATTGCAGCGTCTACAACAGCAGCTGCTGGGCGGCTGCTCTTCGCGCGCCTCGTGCGCCGAAAGGAAAAAGCTAAAGTTTCGGTGCTCTTGGCTTGCGTCTCGGCTTGCGTCCCAGTAGAAGCCTTGTGCTCCTTTGCGAAGCCTTGTGTTGTGTTCCAAACGGCTACTTGACAATATAAAGAAAAGGGGCGATAATTGCGTTAGCGATACTTCACTTCACTTGTACAGATCGGAATACGACCTTTTCTCAGCCAAATACATAACATGTTCGCACGACGTAAAATGTTCTAAGTTGGCGGTAGCACTTGTTTTTCCTTTCTTTCTTCTTTCCTCTTGTAATCTGCGCGCATGCGCGGCGGAACATTTATGAAAGACGTTAAAGCGGATACCTTGGGCGAGTTGGTACGACATTTTCCTGAATAACAGTGCTAACTGTGACGAGGACTGAAGGAAGACACATAGACGGGCGCTGTCTGTCTTCCTTTAGTCCTCGTCCAAGTTCACGCTGTTATTCAGGAGCATTTATATTTCTCTTGCATTGGTGCAATAAATCAGCTGTGAGCGCAGCGTTTGTCCGTGTCTTGAGTGTGTTCCTCCCTATGTGGTTGTTTTTTTTGCGCTGCACTTATGTCTAAGCTAAGCAACCAACATGCCGAAAAGTGTGGTTTAATGAAGCATATTTCTTCTACAGTGGGCCCTTCTTTAGTGTTAATGAAGCATTTTCTTCTGTTGATGCTTTAATGTGGAATATTATCTTCAAGACATCCCGTGCTCGGTACATCGCCATCTATCTCAAAAAAGGCCAAGTAAGCTAAACTGGGCTAGTCGGAGCAATTGCATCTTAGAGAAACGTAGCGCGAAAAACGAGACACAGAAAAGGTGAAGACAGGACACTAGCGCTTTCTCACGACTGAATTTTTATTGGAAAGGTTATCAGAATATATACTGTAAATATGGAAGAAGGGAATACAAAAACAACAGCACGAAAAAGAGCAAGACGAGGAGATAAAAGGCCGGCGATGAAAGCAAGTACATTGCAACATAAAACAGGTGCAGTGTTACTCAACAACCGATTCCAGGTACACAATCTCACTTTTTGTCAAGGCGATGGATGCGTCATTAACACACTTTTCGCCTCCTTTCGCGATATGGAACACTTCAATAATCTCTCTCGTACGCTATGCGCTTTGCCAAGTACTACAGCCTTTTCAAAAAGGGGGCGGCATTTACATTCTTTGCAATGTTTCGGTAAATTTTCGAGAGCTGTTGGCGTTAAAGAATTTCTGTGTTCAAACAGCCGGACATTTACACAACGCCCGGTCTGGCCTAGATGATATTTATCACACGACAGAGGAATCTTGTATATCACCTGTTTTCTACATGACACAAACCTAGATTTGTGATTAATATGGCAACGATGATCACTTTTTAAACCCTCTGCTTTCGCTCTGACCACTGCAATCAATCCAGATAACTTCACGGGAGCTGAGATTACTGTGCCCACCTCGGACCGATTGGCAACATTTCGTAACCCATAACCGATAACCTTTCCAATAAAAATTCAGTCGTGAGAAAGCGCTCGTGTCCTGTCTTCACCTTTTCTGTGTCGTCTCGTTTTTCGCGCTACGTTTTTCTAAGATAAAAAAAGGCCGGATTCCGGAAGAAGTGAGTGCCCTATTCGGACTAGTAACACCTTCATAGGGGCATGCAAAGCCCGTGGCAACAATTCTACTCTCGGAGCTCTGGCGTCAGGTGTGGTTGTAACCGAACTGGCTGACAGCGACGAGTTACATCCGATATCATAGGTGGCTGGCGGAGTACAAGCTGCGCTGCTTCAAACGGCTCACAGCTCATCCGACTGAGCTCTGGTGGAGCTTCTACCTATAGGACGCCCGCCAAGATCCTGGGACAACAAAGAAGAAAGTACAAACCAGCGGAAGCCTCACTGTGTTGGCCCTTTACACTACTGCGCAGTTGTTTATAAAATTTTAGACGCTTTTAAACAACATGAAAAGGGATTGACCTTTACTTGCGAAATACCAAAGCACAATAATCTTCAGTTTTTAGATATAGGTCTCAAATTTGGTGCGGACCATGTGTGTTGGAGCTACGCCCCACATGTGCAAAAACAACTGTTGCCTTACGCTTCAGCATACTCACAATTAACAAAAGGAAGCATAGTGAACATTGTGCCTCGAATCAGCGGTTGAGAACATAAAATGGAGGCCAGCTTTGATAGCCAATTGTCGAGAATTATGGTTTCGGGTTACCCTCGATCGGTGGCGACGGCTGTTGCCGAGACGCCCCTGAAAAGGGCAAAGAGCTCTCCGACCGTGAAGACGAGGAAAGGGGAGCGGACCTTACGACCGGAAGTTGTCCCGTACTTGCACAAAGTTTCGCATAGCTTTAAGAAAGTAGCGAAGAGGTTTGGGGTGCCGCTCGTTTTTTCGGCTCCAATAAAGTTTCGTCAACTATGTCCTCGTATCTCCAGCAAGGAGACCACCAAAGCTGGTTGCGGAAAAAAGCATCCCAAGCCCTATGTTCAGTGACAATCAGTGGTGTACGAAATTCCACTGTCGTGCGGAAAAGCCCATGTCGGCCAAATTGGCAGATGTGTCAATGACCGGCTAAAGGAGCATGAACGAAATTTTGAGGATAACGCAGATATAACACTAGTTGGGTATTGCAGGTCTTCCATTGATTGTTTGCCGCATTTTTAAAAGTGCGAGGATTTTAGGCAAAAGCAGAGATCAAGCTGCACGTGAGCTACTACAATCATACAATATAAACAAAAGAGCGATAACTGCGTTAGTGTTTCTTCAATCCATTTGTACAGATCAGAATACGACCTTTTCTCAGCCAAATAAATAAGGTGTTCGCACAATGTAAAATGTTCTAAGTTGGCGGTGGCACTTGTCTTCCCTTTCTCCCTTTTTTACATCTGTATTCTGTGCCCATGCGCGGCGGGGAATTTTTATAACCTTTGCATTGCTGCATTAAATCAGTTGTGAGTGCAGCGTTTGTCCGTGTCTTGAGTGTGTTCTTCCCTATGTGGTTGTTTTTTTTTTCGCGCTGCAGTTATGTGTAAGCTAAGCAATCAACATGCCCAAAAGTTCGTTTTGCATCCGCGACTAACTTCACATGCAGAACTGACCATATTTGTTCCGGAGTATATTAAGGATCTGTCCTGGGCCCACTTCTCTTTTAGTTAACATTATTTAAATCGTGTCTAATATTACCTCGTGCACACGCCTTTCCGCCGACAGTTGCATCATATATAAACAGCTAATTCTAACACTGCTGCTGCCTTGAAAACATATCTAGATAGGTTAATTGCTTGGTATAGTGTTTGACATATTGAAACAAACACTGAAAAAATCAAGCAGATGACTTTTTCTTCGTTTTGCAAAACTATATCCAACCACTACACTTTAAAAACAGTGTTGCTGAGTAAACATCAGCATTCAAAAATTTAGGCATTATTCTTGCCCCGAATATAAATTGGCATCGAGACATAGAGTACCTGAATAGCAAAGCTCTGACAAAAAAATATAACTTTTACGTCTTTTATCTCTTGCCAACGCTAATACCAAATTACAGTCCCGCACTTGAATTTCGACAGTGCAAGAATATTGCTCGGTAGTATGGCATTCCTATCAAGGTAACGTGTAGAATTGCGTAGAATCCGTACAACATAAGGCAGTACGATTTATTTTACGGTCGTACTCTGCATACTAGAGCTTATCTGCTGTGAAACAACTCTTAAGTCTCTAGAACTTGAATATAAGGCGAAAATTCAGTCGACCATATTTTTCTCCCTCCCTTTATATACAGGAACTCACCCCTTGCGTCCCAGCATACCGGTGCAGCACGTCACGCATCGTATCGTACTAACCACGCGCATAACATTCAGCCAACCTATGCCGGCACGAGAAATTCCAAAATTGCCCATTTGTTCTATAATTCAGAAGAATGCCTCACCTGCTAAAATTGCGGTTAATACTGAACAGTTAATTTGCGCTTTTCTAGAAGAGTGAGGGGAGGGACTAGTTGGTACGACATTATGAGAACCTAGAATAACTGCGCAAAAAGGACGGGACAAGAGAAGAAGAACCACACGGAAGAAACGCAGTTTGTCTGCGTTTGTCCCCTACGGTTCTTCTTCTGTCTTGTACCGTCCTTTTTGCACCGTTATTGCTTGTTCTCATAATTCCGCTTTTCGTTGCTAGCATATCTTGAATCAGATGCAGCATTGCAGTCTGCTTGAATTTTCCGCTTTTGTTCGTGTAGTATTCCCTTTTGTGCTTACTGTTTTAATTGTATATTATATTGTGTTTATTGCAATTATCACAATGTCCAAAACGTACTACCTTAAGCTGGTTTCATAATGAATGCTATGTTCTTTAGTGCCTGTTTTCCATATATGTGCGTAGTTATCATCTGAACGCACCATCAATTGCAATCTTTTTTTTCCTTTTCTTTCTTGATATTGTGTTATCCGCTCATTCGTTCTATGTAATGCCCGAATGGGCCCGTACGGTACCTAAATAAATAAATAATTAAATGCATAGCAATGCAGCGTTCACGGTAGTCCGGCAATCAGGAAAGTAGAGAAAGCCTCCGAAAAAGAACCACTTGCTTTGGCTGACTTGCGCCCTCAGGAAAAACTAGCAGAGGTTTAACTGTGCTACACGGAATGGTAGAGCGACAGCAGTTCTTGCTAGTCTATCACGCTAATATAGGTAAACGAGATGCTTTGGATTCGGTTAAATGTCACGGCCTCTCAAAAGTCTAACCAAAGTGAAATCAGCGGTATGACTAAGGTGAAATTAGGTGCACATGATATGGTCCAAATTGAAGAAGGTCAAATTTCAGAGGGTGGGTGGGCGAAATTTTGGCATGTCCACGGCCAATTCTGGAGATTACATTTGTGATGGCCACAGCGAAATCAGTCTGCCAATCGATTTTGGTCCAAATAGAAGATGACCAAATTTCGGGAATGGGCTAAATTTAGGGTTGCACCGGGTCAAATTTGGAGACTACAATAGTATACAACACCTGAAAATTAGCCTGGGCATCACTTTTGGCCCTAATCGATGAAGATGATTTTTTTTTTTTGGGGGGGGGGGGGCAAACTTGACAGTGGTCCTGGTCAAATATGGAGCCTACCATAGTAGCGAGCAAATATAAATTAGCCTGGACATTGATTTTCGTCGAAATCAATGACGGCAAAATTTCAGGGGTGAGGTGGGCCAAATTTGGGGGGCGGTATGGGCAACGCTTTCGAAATGAGCTGGATTTAATTTCGAGACACTAACGCTTTGGCCATATGCTTCGGCATCTGACTTACGGCTGTTGCTGAGATCGCTTAGTCTGAAGGCCACTTCGGTGTCATACACGCTCATCGGACTGAAACTATAGTTTTGCACTGAGTAGAGCTATCGCTCTAAAATGAAGAACTTTAACAGAAATGAACAGAATCCCCGTTCCTTTCGGCCGTACTCAATTTAAGATGGCCAGGAACCTTGTAGAATAGGCTCTCAACGCAACTTTAGCGATTTCGAAGGTAGGAGCTGTAGGGCGTGGCTGCAATCATGCAAGATAAACTTAGACACATCCCACGCCACAAAGTAATAAAGCCGGCTTCATATGGCTTTGATTGAGGACAAATAAAGATTAAAATCGTTTGCGCTGGTATTACGGGAGAATTTCACAGCACATCGTGGCAGCAACACTTGTACAAGAGGTTGTTTTACTGCAATTTTCGGCTGTTTTCAATATTTTCAGAAGCCTGAGTCTCGAGAATTGCGAATAATATGCGAGGATGATGAACAAGTGACAGCTAGTTTTTCACTTTTGTGCAACATTGTCTCTTGTGCGTTGCACGCAACGTTTCAACGCTGTGCCGAGAGACCACATGTCTTTCAATGTTGCGCAGCAAAATAGGGTGAAGGAAACGCGCGCTTGAAGTTATTGGCCAAATCATGTAGTATAACGCAACACTCAATGTAAAGGAGACATTAAAACTTTGAGGCTAGCCTCTAAATTGTTGGCTACTTTTACAGGCCAGAGCCATTCGACGGCGATCAGAAGAGGCTTGCAGCCAGTGCAGGTTTGTACAGTGCAGGTTTGTAAAAAAAAAAACTCAAAGATGCTCGAAAAGTTTCCTTCATAAAGTGCTCATGCACTGTTCGAAAACGTTGTAGTATGTTCTCGTGACCAATATCTCCCCAAACAGCCGCCCTTGCCCTTCGGTGTTTTACCCAAGCCTTAAGAGGACTATTACGCATTATGAAGCTTCACAACTACCATTTCTGCGAGCTCGTGGCTGGCGCCGGCGGAGCTCTAAATCATGTGCTCTTTGAGGCCTCGAGTTGTGTCCGCAAAGGAGAAATTGACTTCTAACGCAAAGTGCTCAGAGTGCGCAGCAAATTGTATTTTTGTGAGCTGAGAAGATCTAGTGACGCGTGTAGATCAAGAGCGGAAGGCTTTCTGCTGTGGCGGCGAGTGTTCAGGCTGTTTCGTTTGTAATATTTTAATCACTTGCTGCTACCGGCGCCAAGCTACAGGCTGTTATATGTGTCCTTTCCAACACAGCACTGACGTTTATGGGGCCTCTAAGTTGAAAAGCTTGCACGGTTTCAAGCCGCCAGCAAATGTTTTATGCAGGTGAACAAAGATATCGTGACTCCATGAAACGATTTCGCCACAGCAATCCTTTACGGCAGCCTGGTCGTAAAGCCAAACGTTATAGCAACTGCTCGTATGGCGCAGCTCTACCACCTCGTTTAAATTAACCTAAAATAAATATTTGTTCATTTCATAAGCCCTCTGATGACTGCCGACGCCCATATGAGCAAAGCAAGGCAGAGCAAAGGGGGGGGGGGGGGGGGGGGGGGGTAGGGGTAGGCGGGCGTAAAGAGCGCAAGTTGCACTCCTACGGTCGGGACAGACAAACGGGCACTCCAGCTACGTGCTCCGGCGCCAAGTGCTGAGAGAACGTACACAGAGCTGAAATTTACGAGACACAACACAATTTACTTGCCACGCCATCAGGGTCAGACGCTGCGTGTGAAGCCACATGGCACGGGAACGAGACTGCGAGACACTTCGAAAAAAGTCGCCAGAAGCAACGACGGCAAAACGAGAACGCGATTGCTACGTGCGCTCCCTTGTCCCCCGCGGATATCGCTATCGAATTGGCTGTGCGCGTTCGATCAGAGAAACTCGCTTCTTTATACCTAGGAATCCTTGGTGCAGAAATATAGTCGCACTTCATTTATGCATCCGTGTAGGTGAGACTGCCAGTGCGGATTTGCGATTCTCTGCTGCTTCTCTTTGTCCAGGTAAATTACGTTCTTCGAGGCTTTGCTTTTTTGGACTTATTGTTTCAGTCTTGTGCTATGCAGGTGCAACGCTTACAGAGGTGCGCTCGCGTGAAGCCGCCAAGCACGGATGGATGCTCTCCAGACGCTGCTGAGACTTATGTTGCACGCGTAGCCGGGAGACGAGCTCTGCGTCAGAAGTGACGCGTTTCTGTATGGGTGAGGCGCGAAAGAAATGATGCGTGCATTCTTAAGCAACTGTGAAAGAGAGAACCCCACCAATATCCTACGCGAGGGGGAGTTTTCAGGCATGGCGGAAGTGAAGGAGAGACGATACAGAGCACGCCCGGAAATAGCCAAATGATGTCAGCCACAGTATCACAGGCGGAAGCTCTGCGCGGTGCAGGGGTTCCCTACTCCGACCAAGGAGTCGCGATTCCGAGCTCATACATTCTTCCGCTTCAGTCGGCGATATTACAGAAAACAAAAACGCAAGCTGAGCGCATGCTAGGGCAGGCTGCTAGAGATTTTTACGGATGCAACATTGCAGCTTACTAAAATAATAAATGAGTGTTTTGTGTCATCCCTTGCTGTTATACTTCGCTGCTCAGAAGGATTATGCAAAAAAAAATCGATACAAAAAATTCTTCTGTATTGTAGAACGAAACCTCGAATGAAAACCCAACATCCGCGAACATCTGCAAACACATTGAAAATTCTAATGACCACCAGCTCTTTCTCATGCATTCCGTTGGCTTTTCACTGTACCAGGGTGAGAGCGAATTTATCAATAACTCGAAGAGGTAACATTTTTGGTACAGTGTTTAAGGGCACAATGTTTAGCATCCGGCTCGCATTCAGGAAGTGCTTGTTTTGAGCCCAAGTTCCGCAGGGCACACGGGTACAAGATTGCCCCGGCCTAGTCCTCGGCTTTTCTGGGATGAAATGCTTGGAAAACAGTCTGTAGTCAGCTCACCCTCCCTTGATGGCAAATAAAAGAATATGGCCACGACCAAAGGGCTTCTGCCCATACTAATGATTAATTGCTCCCTTAATACAAATTGTTTCCGCTTGGAGGTTCCTATAAACATTGTACCAGCAATGTTCCCGCTTCAAGTTATTGGTCCATTCGCTCTCTCCCTGCCATTTGATTATGTTCCCGTTGAGCCAAGTTTGTATAGCGACTGCCTAGATTAGGCGGTTGTCTCAGATTAGAACCTCGTACTCAGCATGAATTTTTTTAACTACGAAGTTTCTGCGTAAAATGCATAGATTTCTTTCGTAGCCGTATGGGGTCGCTTAGGTGGTTGCTAACGAGTAACTACACCCTTATTACAAATCATCTCCACATTTGGGGATTCCTCTAAACATTGTCCCATGAAGAAAACGTACAGAAAAATAAAGAAGGTCCAAATTTACTGAAACAAATCAGATACTGCCCTTCACGTTCTTGTGAGCCATGCTTCTCAGCCGCGCGGATCCTTGCCAGAAGCAGCAATATCATAGCTAGAGAAATGATTGAAGCATTCTATATCAACAAGAAAGGAAGATTGTGTGTCAGCGAAGCATCTGTGTCTCTGTATAAGGGAGAAAAATGTTTTTTGAGCGGTCTTTATCATGTAGAAATTGATGCGTAAACTTGTTCATTGCGCAGGTGCTGGCTGAGTGTATATGTATATGGGTTCTGCAAAATAAACAAGTTGTGAGTGGTGCTCTGTCCCGTTATCTTGTCTTGTGCGTGTGTATGTGGTTTTTGGCGCCTTTATGTCACATTGGCCCAAGGGGTACCCATACCCAACAATTCAGGACAAAAATTTTTATGTGCGGGAAACAGTTTACGAAGCAAATTTTTTTCATATAATGTAAGAATTCACCTTAACAATCAATATATCCGCAGATCACACAACAGAAGCCTTGAACTTTTTTTCTGTTAGTGGTTTTGCTATCGTCAAAAGTTCCCCGTTCGTTTTATACGGCACTCTTTAGTGTTCGATGCGATCGATGGAAACACTCTAAAAGAGAAATCTTTTTATATATCAGAAGAACGGACCATTTCCTTCAATATTTTTATAGCAGTATCTTATAATTTTCAAAATTTTTGTCCGAGAATGCTTGACATGAATTGCCTTGTTTCCCGCTTCCACCTGCATTTTCTTCGTATCTGCGTTCACCTTTCCGTCGTTTTCTGCAGTGGTGTGCCCTCTCCACCTGTTGCACTGCGTCTGTCTTCTTTTTTGGGGGGGATTTCGTTAATTGCTCTCTCACTGGTTCTCGCTCATTGGTGCTCTCCTCTGCGTGAGCGGTCGCAAGATAATTAGTCCACTTCGTTCAATCGAATAGTGTCTTTGCAAATAAAGTGTTCGTATTAGATAAAAATGAAGAGCACGTCCCCTTGCATAGTTACAGCAAGCGTCAGAACAAAATGCTGAGGACCCAGAATAATTTCACACCCTTCTTTGTGTGTGTGCGTGTTCATAAAATAAAAGGGAAGGAAAATAAAAGAATGCTGCAAGCTGTCACTCCCCGCCTTGATTTGAAGGTGCTTATCTATGGCCGGCACTTCAGCTGCGTCCCAGCCCACCCCACCCTGCGCGCGAGTGCTTTTGTTATGCTGCAATGGTTTTAAAACTCTGTCTGGGAAAGCGAGCAATACGGCATTTAAATAAAAAGTTAAAAATGAAACAGAAAGCAGAAAAGCGCAGTCTGTAGCCCAATTACTTCTGGGCTTTCTTCTTAAAGGGGATGCGTCGATGGCAGGCTCTGTCTGCCGTGCCTCTTGCTTGTGTTCTATTTATGATTTCGAGTTGTTCATTGGCCACCTTTTTACACCAACTAGCCCAACCCACCACTTTGCGTTGGACTCCCAAGAAGAGAAGCGAACACCGAGGCCATCTGGGAGCTATGGTTAATTGGGAAGGCTTCTGTGGGATGGGCATACCACGCGCTTCCTCGGATGGTGCTGACGCAGGTCGTGTATGGAAACGTACGCTGAAGCACCCGAACAGGCATTCTGTGTCACCGATCGAGCCGCACAGACCCCCCTCCCCCCTGCCAACCCCCTCAGCCTTCCAGCCTTTGACGTAGGCGTGATGTTTGCGTTGTTGGAACGACACTAGAACAAAGCAACGTCCAGAAAACCACTCCCCACATGCAGGGTCACCCGTGCTGCACTAGTCTCGTGTCATGTTTTTAGCAACTCGAGGCGTGGCTGCAATATAATGACATATAATTCATTGAAAGCAAAGGAGGTACAGCCTGTTAGCACTTAGGGCATAAAAGCTGTAGCAACAATAGTAATTCGAATATTCACACAACAGAACAAAATCTACAAAAAATAAGAACATCACAAAACTTTAATATATATTTAAAATGCTGCATTGGCATTCCAGGGAATGAGAAAGTTGACCAACTAGCTCAGGAAGAGGTGGTAGAGACACTTGCGCGATTCTCATGCATTTGCTTCTCGCCGTCTTAAGTGAATTATATAGGACAAAGATTTCGTTTGCTTTGCCGTACTCACTTTCTCGCTTTTCAGGGCTGCAGTTGCCGAAGGCTGTAGCTTGGTCATGCACACCTTTTCTCTGTTGTCCGTTTATCTTTATTTTAGTAATACTATTTATAATACTATAATAATATATGCTTAATAATATATGTATAATACTATGCTTGTCATGAATTGTTTTGAGCTGTGTAGTGGTCACCAAGCGTGTGAGGCGTTTCTTCGCTATGTCCACTGGCTGACAGTCTATCACGTGGTCCAGGAAAAATGGTATAAATTGTGCTGTTTTTTATGACGCAATAAACAGTTGGTAGTCAGCGCCCGTTCTGTGTTTCGTGTTCCTTCTTTTCCTCATTCCGTTGCGCTGTGTTAATCTGTTTCTTAAGGTATGAACCGACTAGCTCACACCAGAATCCTCTCAGAAGCTAGCGAGGTAGGCAGAGAACTATATATATACCGATCTCAAGAGAACTCATCAGAAATGGAATTCAGAAATGAGAGAAAAATGGAATATAGTATGGCAGAAAGATGGTAAACATGTGTATGTTTTCCAATTGGTTATAAAGTCAGACACATGGCAGTCAACTTCTCAACGAACCATTTTACGTCACGCAGCCTAATGGAGGACAAGGACGATCGAAAGTGGTGAAATATCAAGAAAGCGAGATGCCAACGTAGAGGCCAGAAGGAAAAAAAATTATCAACGCGCAAGACTATCCAACTGATAAAATTGCTGATAAAGAAAACAAAAACTTCGTATAGACTAACAGCATTCCTGCCTTGCCAAATGCAGTCCTTCCTGTGGGCGTATCGGATGGAGTTAGCATGCTTTTTGGGGGCTAAGCGGGGTTATGAATCAGAATTACAAACACATACTCACTGCAGTCAAGCATATGCACGACAACAGAACAAACCTTACATAAATCAGAAAATATCGGTAAACAGCAAGTACAGGTGCCGTCAGAAGTAAATGGAAGACAATATTAACGAAAACATTTAATCACTGCCCCCCCCCCCTCCCAGTTCATTCATTCTTGAATACATATCTGCAGCCTAATTGTGTTTGCGAATTGCACTGTGCACCAACAAACATGGGCCATTATGCTTTAGATTTAAAGAAATTAAATTTTTTGACAAAGTCTCCTTGCATTTACTGTTCATGGCGAATGTATAACACCTCTCTTAGGGACTTAGTGTTGCACTTTCGAATCTCATCCCTTGGCGAAGTTCAGCCAAAATGTATTCCACAATGTAAAAAGGCAAGATAACCACTTCTGAAGCATTACATCCTCGGGCTAATTTGCCACATTTAGTGCCGTTTCTCATCTCACACTTTGGTGATGTTCAGCCAAAATCTATTCCAAAATATAAAAGGGTAAGATAACCACCTCTCAAGCATTACTCCCTCGGACTAATTTTACACATTTAGTGCCGTTTCTCACCTCACACTTTGGTGAAGTTCAGCCACAATGTATTCCAAAATGTAAAATTGTAAGATAATCACTTCTCAAGCATTACTACCTCGGGCTAATTTGCAACATTTAATACCAAGAGCAGAAGCAGTGAAGTCTTCCTAGACCTCATTGCAGTCTGTGAGTTATTTGAAAGCTACACCACTACAGAATGAGATGGTTCTTTTAAGAGTCGGTGTATTTTCAGGGCACACAAAAAATTTCTTTCAGAAAACAAGCATGCTACCTTCACTATTCTCTTCTTCCGGCAAGACGGACCGATGAGCAGAAAATAGTTCTTTTATGCCTCGGTCTGACAACCAATGAAGCATCATCATCTTAAAATGATGAAAGAACGATGCAAGAAGACGGCGAAGAGATGAAGCGTTGCAGCCAAAGCCCCCGAGGGCAGGCCAGTTCTTTTCCTTGGGACACTTGCTGCCGACGGCAGATCATATTCAATTTCTCCTCTCAGTCCTACTCACCCTGCCCCTTTCCAGCTGCCACCCTACCCCTTCACTAAGCATACATTTTTTTATTTGACAGAGGTTTGCTTTTCGCGGTGACAACGTAAACAACAGAACACCTGTATTATAGGACGCGCTCATTAAAATTAAAATTATCTACTGTGCAGAAGAGGCGCCCCTAACTGCATAACTTCTCAGGATTGTATCTTACCGAAATGCTGCGCAGTGGCGGTCACGACACGCTGCGTCACGCGTAACCGCCTCTGCGGCATTGACTTGTCCTTTCTGGACCGTTTTCCATGCGGAGATTACTCGATATTAACCTCACAAGGTGAGCATATTGGTTCATTGCACTAAAAAAGGGCACTAAAAATGCATTTTTACTACCTTTTTGTCCGATCAGATACCATTCCTTCATGTTAATTTGGCCTCTACACAAATTTCCTCTTTGTTGTTCCTTTTTTAGATTCATCGGTCACTTTTATCACTTTTACATAGCGTTTGTAAGCGTGTTTTCTCTTGTCGTTTTGATGGTACCGTACCTAATTGTGACGTTTGCTGCAGCTGATAGGTGATGTGGCGATGTGCCTGTATGCTATTATGTGTCTCTTCCAATAAAGGAACCAGTTTTCAGTAGCGTGTCCTCCTGTCCCCCTTTCGCGTGTGCGTTTTTTGTTGCGCCTTCTTATGAACAAAGATCTGTTTATATGGGCGCTGAATGTGAACAGCAAATCATCACTGCCATATTCGTAGCTGGTAGGGTAAAAGCAGCTGAAAGCAACGATGTCACATCACACTGCCGGATTTTTACTCCAAGACAGGTCAGTGCTGCGCTAAGCCGCTGTGCCATGTCACGTCATGGCAAAGGAATGAAGCTGTTCTAGATCAGCGCTAAGCTGAGGCATCTCTCAATGATCAGCTGCAGATTCGTGAGATTAAAACGTGTCGTGGCAACAATAAATGTGGCAAAGTTTTCACTTATCCTCATATCGCCGAAAAAAGCGCAACTTACCTCAAGCCACCTCGAACACGGCACCAAAGCAGTATACCTACTTTTCTGCGCCATCAACCGTTAGTCGGCTGACCGAAATAACATTTAACCTCCCAGCCATGCTACTACCCAATGGCAGCACTTTTAATGAAAAATCTTTATATGGCTCATGGGCAACAAAAACCCGAATTCCGGAAAAAGTGGACTTCCAAAATGCACGTGACAAGGCAGGGAAAAAAATTAATTTTTTTCCCAAGGCGAGTATAATCGAATCAAGGACTTCAAGACTGCGGGGCGAGCACGCGACCCATCGAATTCAATTTCATTTTCAACATGGTATTTATTAAAATGACGCAATCTTCTATATCTATCGCGATGGAAAGAAACGCGAACAACGGGGCGCGCTTTAACTTCGGTGATAGCAAAAAGACGCTACAGTCATTCATGATATATTACTGGACGACTATAACGCGCTTTTCATGCCACCGAGGTAAAAGCACGATCAAAAGAAGTTCGAACAGCGGAGCGTGTTGGCGCCCCGTTCGCGTCCGCACCGCATGGCGGCTACAAACTTCACCCTCGGTCTTGAGCGGGTGCTTGTCACGCCTGATAATATTTCTGGTGTTGTGTTCGCTTACTGAGCAAGCAGAGCGCCCATCGCCAGGAGTCGAGCGCGTGGCGCTGTCGCTCTGTGGCGGAGTGAGCTGGTGGCCGCATGGCATTAAACTGCTGCCCTGTGAACGAAGCCGTTTTGTTCCATGTTACTGGTTTATTCCCCCCCCCCCCCCCCCACCTTTCAAAAAAATTGTGCTCGACTTCAATTCTAACATGTGAACTTGATTCTCATTAGGCGAAAGCTTAAATGCTGAGGGTGTATTCGAGTCCGTTCCTTCCGAAACACACAGTTATGTATTTATAGCAGACTGGTGAACTTGGTAAGTGATGTGGCTTTTTTTTTTTGCTTGAGAACACTCCCACGAACTTTGTTTTTGTTTCTGCTTTCCGACTTGTTTTTTATACACAGCCAATCAACCCACGTTTAGATGGCGAGAGCCTTTGAATTTCACGCCACTATGAAGTTGGAAGAGTAACTAAACGCAACCAAAAAAAAAGTTAGGAGGAGTGTTCAAAAATAAAAACTCGCATCACCTACGAAGCTCTCACGTCAAGCATTAATACAATGTAATGTGAGTTGTTAGTTCTAAGAGTAAAACCTTTCGTTTCGTGTCGGTAAAAATAACTCAGATGCGCGCTCAGCGCTTACGCGTTCTACTGATGAAGAGGCGAGTTTGCTTGTCGGGAGTGAAGAAAAAAAACACAGCACTAATTTATAACATGAGGGGAGCGTAAATCTGCAACGGAAAACAATACGGGGGACTGTGAATGTTCCCTTCTTCTCTCTCCATGTTGATGAGAAAGGCAAATACTGATGATCGCGTAAGGATGCTCAACGTTTCCCAGGTTCGAACTTGCTTGATCACATTACTCGAAGTCGGCTTCGGGATAGTTAACTGTTTATTGACACTTAAAAAAAAACAAATAAAACTGAAGCATAAAACAACAAAGAGAAAAATATTTATATATGACCGCATCGCAGACAGAACTGAAGAAACCAGTACCTGGGTCCTCCAGAACAGCCTCTCTTAAACTTTATACCCCTGCCCTCAGTTTGGAAACCCACTAATTGGGTTCTTTCCAAACGCTAGTCGAAGCTAGGGGAGAGGCCGACACTGCAAATCAAACATATTGGAAATAAGTTAAGTCTTCCCCATCCAATAATATGCAAGGAATTTCACTCTCCACTAGCTTTTCTAACATCCTCACGTTCCCGTGCTTCGGCATATTTATACACTGACACAAGTCAAGTACAGTATGTATGGTTTCGCGGAAAAACCCTTCCCAAGGCAAACGGCATCATCACTTAAACCGAAACCCTGGGGGCTCTCGCATGCATAGTAGGTAGGCGGACACAGCATATCCGGCATAGCGCGTGCCCTGCGCGTCCACTAGTTGCCTGTGCGTCGCACTTTAGCAGAGACGGACGCTCATTGTCGCTTGCGAAGCTGTCGTGCGAACCGATTTGTTGACGAAATGCAGTCCCGGAACGCCGTAATATGCAACATCCGCATCCAGCCGTGGCGCCGTTGAGTTCGAAAAAAAAAAATGGCAAACAGGGCGGCTCGTTGCATCCCGCAAGCAGCAGCGCTCGGGGTGTGGACAGTTACAAATGTTGCCCCCTGCTGGTTTCGTGGAATACTGCGCGCAGGCCAGCCCGTCTGAAGTAGCGGCTACGACGGTCTCTTTATTCTGGTGTCACATTTGGCTGTTCAGCCATGGTGTCTAACAGAGAACCCTACTGAAAAATCCAGTATGAATTTTAAACCGGAACCGCATACCGGGTTATTGTACAGGATTTGCGATACCGGATTACCGGAATATCCTGTATAAAACAGGACCGTCCTGTATAAAACAGGACGGTCCTGTATAATACAGGACTCTCCTGTTTTGTACAGGATACTCAGGTAATCCGGTATCGCAAATCCTGTACAATAACCCGGTATGCGGTTCCGGTTTAAAATTCATACCGGCATACAGGACAGTCCTGTATTCTACAGGCTAGGCCCGTATTATACAGGAGGGCCCTGTATCACAGGACAAAGGCAGGAATAAAATGCTTCAAATATGTCCCACTTGAACTAAATCTGCCCAAAAACTGGGGCCATAAGAGTACATGCCAAATGCTGCAATATACAGAGCCTCAGAAACTGGTAATCTGCGATTATCAGCGACTCGTATTGCAGTCGATGTGCAATTGTGTTATTTGCTCTCAGCTTTTACCAAGTATTGGTAGCTTGGTGAGTATTATAATGCATCAAAAACTCCAAAAGATGTTTAATTTTTTCGCATGTCTTGAACCAGCTCACTGAGGTAATAATTTAACTCTTTGCGACGATCTACCGGCGCTGGGGTCTCTACAGGGTGCTGGCCAATGAAGTAGTCAAAAGCACCTGCTGAAAAGTAAATATGATTGGTAGTACATAATGCCCCCAGCTTATCATTTAATTGGGCACTGACACACAACATAATGCATTGAGCACTGTGACATGCAACTTACGGCCATTATTACTTTAGTCATTGCGCAAATGCATAGAATCGCTTCAATTACCTAAATATACTGAGCATTCTTTAGCCAAAACACTACGCACACTAAATATAGTCGAAACGTTGAATGAAGATGCAAGAATATATCTCGTTAGTGTATGTATGCTCTCTGCAAAATTCGATGACATTCATAGGCATATTTATTTAACCATGACATGAACGCCCGCCCTGAACTTGAAAATTTGTATCTTTCAACCACACAATAACACTGCCTGGTACATAAGAGAAAAAGATATATTTACTGATACCAGCAGTCTAGGGCAAACATCGCGTCCCATGAATTTTAGAACTGCACCTTGTCCATATTTTAGCCCCGTGATAAATTATTAGACTTCAACGATTGCTTCGATGCGCAGACACAACGTACAGTACCTTAGAATCTCTCACAGTCAGTATGTCGACGTCGCCGCGGCGAACAGCACGCTCCCACGTAATCCTACGGGAGTCTTTTGGGAACGAAAACACACGCACTTTTGGCCCGTTGTCATAGTTTCCTCTACAGTTGGGCACGCAGCAGCGACCCATTGCTGCAACAGCAGGTGCACGACACGCAAAGATTTAGGTATCACGATGACAAGCAATTTCCTAGCCAGCACTCACGAACGCAACAGCAATACAACGCAGCAGCGCACGTTGACATGTCCGGCTACACGACCACGGAAGGGTGCAGAACTGGTTGAGGGAAGAAAGGAGACGTCTCAGTGCCGGAGGAATGCGGAGGGGTCAACGGCCAAAGTGGCTGACGTCAGAGCGGGGGGAAAGGAAAGCGCGCAGGCCTTGAGAATTCTCAGAGCCAGGAAAAGCAGAGAAGGCAGTGATGAGAGAAAAAAAAAAGCTTTAAAAAAAATTGCGAAGAGACGGGTTACTCGTGTAAGGTTTCTACAGGTGGTTTTTGTTTTTATTTTGTTCTCTCGAGCGCTGTATCTTTTAGCTAGCACGAAGCGTCGCCCTTAAGGGAACACCCAAGCTGCCGGCTCCGTTGAATTAACCTTTTATTCGTCGATAGAAATGTTCTGGGCGATATGTGATTAGTATTTTATTTATTTTATTTTATTTATTTATTACATACTGTTGGCCTCTCTCTGAGGCCGTAACAGGATTGGGTGCACATATGCATGAAAAAGTACACAATAAAAGACTGCAGAGAAGGAACTTTTCACTCTCATAGAAAGAAACATGGTAAATGACACATTGTGACAATGTTAACCGTTTTGAAAGTGGTTTGCTACCTTCGACACGAATGCTTCAGGAGTGAGCTGGCTTACAATTTCAGAAGGCAACATATTCCACTCACGGATTACATGCGGGAAGTAAGAAAATTTGAATGCATCACTGTGGTATCTATATTCAGATAGATGTTTTTCATGTTTTGTTCTTGTGACACGTGTATTAGGCGTAAGCAGGTATCAAGTTTTATCAAGTTTTGTGTCGTTATTCAAGAGGAGGAACAAGAACTTAAGCCGCAACAGTCTAGCTCGTGTGTGAATTGTAGATAAGCCGGCTTTTTGTAAAAGCAGTGAGGGAGAGTCATGGCGACTGTATTTGTTATAAATGAAGCGGACAGCTTTTCGCTGAACACTTTCTAATCTATCAATATATTGTTTAGTGTAGGGCAACCAGGCAATAATACCGTATTCTATAACTGAGCGGACAAGTGAAATGTAGGCTAACAGTTTTGTTTCAGGTGAAGCAAGTCGAAGGGAACGTCTTATGGTATAAAGCGCGGAATGTACCTTTGTGGCAATGTGTGTCACGTGCTTGTTCCATCGTAGATCGGAGCTAATAATCACACCAAGATACTTGAATTGCTCTACTTTTGTAAGGACTTCAGTTCAATTCCATAAGTGAAGTTTAATGGTTGTTTCTTTCTTGTGACGGTCATGCAGACGGTTTTCTCCAGGTTGAGGGCCATCTGCCAGTTGTCGCACCATTCCGATATGTACAGCAGGGATTTGTTTAGCAGTATTTGGTCGGCAGAGCTATTGATTTCTTTGTACATCACACAATCATCCGCAAACATACGTACTGTTGCATCAATATTCTTGCACAGATCATTAATAAAGAGAAGGAAAAGAATTGGGGCGAGCACTGACCCATGTGGCACGCCAGATAATACTGCTGCTAAATCCAACTGGCTGAATTTCAAAACAAACTGTCTGTTTTGAATGTCTTCCTGATGAAGTGAAGGGTGGGGCCGCTCGTGATAGCGCTTGGACAAATTGCGTTATCAATGGACTATCACTTGATGAAGAAGAAGTGCAAAGAATTCCTGCACGAAAACCAAGAATTTTATTTCTTCACCGATGCGTCGCTACAGACTGCCGCTAGCGAACATTAAGAAAGCTGCTGCAATGAACGCGACAGTAACAAACCTTTTGGAGCCTCTGGCGCAGTCACCGGAGGCTCGCCATGTTTATCAGCCAGTCGTGAAGTTCTGCACTGTGAAACCCAGAGTAATCTGCGCAGGACTTACGAAGGCTGCTGGCGGATGTATACTAGCCGTTTGCCCGCACACAGCAGCCCTGGCTTTGTCAGGGTGCTGCACGGGAAGCCAATATGGCGGTTGCGCGCCATTCACCTTCATGCAGCCCCCGCCTTTCATACACAAACTGCATGTTTTGCCATGCTTAGCCCTTTTCTTTTCCTAACCCTTTTAACAAAACCGTGTATGTGTTGATTATCGCACTTATGCGCACGCTTACCCCCCCCCCCCCCCCTTCCCCTTAAAAATATCTGCTGGCGTACAACAGTCAATCTGCAGACCAAGCACCAAAACCGCAGCACATATCGCTCTGAATACAGGCTGGTATGTCCGGTTTGAGCTCCGTACCGGACTAGTCTGTCCGGTTTGAGCTCCGTACCGGACTGGTCTGTCCGGTTTGAGCTTCGAACCGGGAATGGACTGTCTGGTATGAGCTCCGTACCGGAGCGGTCTGTCCGGTTTGGGATCGATACCGGACCGGTATGAACCGGTATAGCGATCAAACCGGACGGGTCTCGCCGGTATGAGAGTGATACCGGACCGGTATGAAACCGATATGTTCCGGTAAAATCCGGTTTGCTGCGATACCGGATTTTTCAATAGGGAAGAACACACACGGTCATGCACACTGCGCACAAAAATGTGGCGCTTGGCCCGTCCGTCCTCGAAGCTCAGGGAAAACCAGCCGCGCACACGACACCTCCATTCTAAGTATGCTGCATAACACCTTGGAATGAGACGCCCACATCCGAAAGCGGAATTCCTCGACTTCCACATTCCAGCGGTTTGATGCCATCCGGCGGTAGGTTTGCCCCGCTACTCCGTGACCGCGCCATGTGCTCGGCTACTGGCCATGCGTGCTCTGCTTGGTTGCAGCCGTCAGCAGGACAACACACGAAGGCAGGACTAGAAATTTATCAAGCGTGACAAGCAGACAAGCACCCACTAGCTAGCGGCGCGCGATAGCAGCACCGCGGTGCGGCCCGGCAGGTGCTCCTGTCGCTAGACCTGCGGTCCATTTGCTTTTCATGTCGATAGTACATTAACTATGTATATTACAAACGAAAAGAAAAGAGTGAGAAATCAATACGATGCACAATACTACACAGCTAAGCAACGCAGCACTTGAATAGGCGATGAAGAGCACAGCACTAAGAGTTAGTCTCACTCCCGTTCCAACTCGGTCTTAACATACATATCCATAAGAGAAACAGTCATTTTACAGAAGGAATCTTTTTCAGAAACAGCAAATTGACAATCTCGGTCCATCATGCGTGTCTTCCAGACGCTGTGTACTCCACTCAGAAAGAACATGTCTAAAGGTTAATAAAAAAAATAGCAGTGTAGTTGTTGTACAGAACCCGGTCTCATTTCTTTCTAGTGTCCCTTGCAAGTTATCACTGAAGATCATTGCAGCCTTGCTAAGACGGAAGACCGGGCTTGCTGGTGATTCAACTTTTACGGAACAGCGCAGAAAACGACACGGATGTGGACACGGTCGTCGTGTTCTTTTCTGCGTCAGTGTCCTTTTCTGCGTTTCTCCATACAAGATTGCATCTTTCCAATTGACGAAATGGTGCTCAATCTTTTCTGGGGCATCATATAGGCGGCAGTTTACCACAGACACAAGAGGTACAGTTGTTTTTTAAAAAAACAAAAACAACAGAAACTGAGGGGAGAAACTAACGCTTAGCAAACGAGCAGCGAAATACACCTCATGCATTAAACCCCAAAAACACAGACGATTAGAAACGTTATAGAAGACACAGTGAGGTTCTGTTAAAAATGAACTAAAGTGAAGTTGCAAGAATGGACGCATTATTCGGTATGTAGTGGCACATGAGAAGACACAGTGAAATTCGGATAAAAATGGACTAAAGTGAAGTTGCAAGGATAGACGCATTATTCGGTATGTAGTGTCACATTGGAAGGCACAGTGAAGTTCGGATAAAAATGAACTATAGTGAATTTGCAAGAATGGTCGCATTATTCGGTATGTGGAAAAACATGAAACGTGAAACTGTTGGACATACACGTGGGCCGAACCACTGACGCCAGTACTTGCATGCCAGAAAAGGTTGACATGCCTCATTGACTCAAAATATGAACCCAACACAAAAGTGGGGAAAATTGGGAAAACGCTGGACATAAACTCTTTTGCAATTAATAATTTGGACTACCGAATAAATTTCTGTGGAAAGAAAGAGATTATATACGCAGCGCATAAAAACACAAGGAGGAAAAGAAAGGCACGACGAGCGGTAACAGTCAGCTGACTTTAATCGCCATCGAAAACAGTTCTTATACGCTTCACCTGCTGAATACTAGAACCAAATTCGTAAAAATGCAAGGTGTATAATCCGATACAGTACGCCTGCAGAGAGGTGTTCCATAAGGTTGCAAGTTAGGTCCTTTACTTTTCTTCTTATACGTGATTGGCACCATAAATATATCAGGTGCTCAGGAACTCATAATGTATGCACACGACCCTAACGTATTTTTTCACTTTTGACGATGTTGTAACGGGCTTGAGAAACCCGGCCGGCTTTAGTGGTGGCGTCTTCCGGCGCTGGCATTCTCGGCAGCTTCTAACGTAGCGTTTGACAGCAGCAGAAAGTTCAGGCCAGTAGTACACATTCCGCACGCTGGCGAGCGTACGTGAAAAGCCCAAGTGGCCAGACGTGGGCTCATCGTGGCAGGCGAAAAGAATGTCAGCCCCGAGACCGGCTCGAATGACGAGAAGGTAAGGTCTATCGTTGCCTTTCGAGTTCTTCTTGTACAAGAGCCCTTGCCGCAAACACAAGGAGCCAAGACGTCGAGAGATGTGGCGAGGTATAGCCGTGTCTCTACCTTCAAGGGTGTCAATGAGAGGGCGAAGGTCCGCGTCCGCCCTCTGCCGGGTCAATAGGTCGGAGGCGGTGGGGGTACCAAGGAAGCCGCTGTCATCATCCGGTGCTACGTCTCCAGGGTCAACTGGTGCACGCGACAGTGTGTCGGCGTCTTCATGTCTGCGGCCGGACTTGTAGACAATAGTGATGTCAAATTCCTGGAGCCGTAAGCTCCAGCGTGCCAGGCGTCCAGATAGGTCTCGCAAATTTGCCAGCCAGCATAGGCAGTGGTGATCGGTTACGACTTTGAATGGGCGGCCGTAAAGATAAGGGCGAAACTTCATGGTGGCCCACACGACCTCACGGCATTCTTTTTCAGATGTGGAGTAATTGCTCTCGGCGCGGGAGAGACTGCGGCTAGCATAGACGATGACCCTCTCAAGGCCCTCTTGGTGTTGAACAAGGACAGCGCCAAGACCGATGTTACTGGCGTCGGTGTGGACCTCGGTATCGGCATCTTCGTCGAAGTGCGCAAGAACGGGAGGTGTTTGAAGGCGCTGGTGGAGCGTAGAGAAAGCGGTCTGTTGCTCAGAGGTCCAGACAAAGGAGGTGGTATTCCTGGTGAGGCGCGTCAACGGCTCGGCAATCGTGGAAAAGTCCGCAATAAAGCGCCGATAATACGCGCAGAGACCTAGGAAGCGCTGGACAGCTTTCTTGTCGGTTGGAACGGGAAAACGTGCGACGGCGGCAGTCTTTTCGGGGTCCGGCCGCACTCCTTCAGCGCTCACAACGTGACCCAGAAATTTGAGCTCTTCGTAACCGAAATGACACTTCTGGGGCTTCAGGGTAAGGTCTGCCGAGCGGAGGGCTTCGAGGACAGCCCGCAGACGCTGGAGATGTTGGTCAAACTTTACAGCCCCTCGCGCTCCGTTCGACCAAATCGGCATGGATCTCCTCGTCCCTTTCCCTTTGTCGCAGTCCGGCAATAAGTGGATCATAGTTGCTACCGACTATTTGACTCGCTACGCCGAGACCAAGGCATTCCCTCGTGGCACAGCTTCCGAAGTCGCGGAGTTTTTCATGCACAACACCGTCTTGCGACACGGCGCACCTTCGCACGTTATTACCGACAGAGGGACAGCGTTTACAGCGCAGCCAATCGACCAAATCTTCCGGCTGAGCTGCACAACGCACCGCAAGACCACAGCCTGCCATCCGCAGAGCAATGGCTTGACTGAACGATTGAGCAGGACCCTTCGGGACATGTTGTCCATGTGCGTAGATGTCCAACACAAAACTTGGGATGAGGTCCTGCCGTATGTCACCTTTGCCTACAACACCGCCCTCGAGGAAACTACGCGTTTCACCCCATTTCGCCTTGTGTACGGACGCGAAGTCCAGAGCATGCTTGATACCATGCTCCCGTGCCCAGAGGGTGACTAACTCGCCCCAGACGCCCAACAATTTGCCCAACGTGCTGAAGAAGCCCGTCAGCTGGCACGCGTGCACATAGGGCAACAGCAGAGCGCGGATGTGCGCCGTTACAACCTTCGCCACCGACAGGTTGACTACAAACCCGGTGACCAAGTCTTAGTGTGGACTCCTGTTCGTCGCCAAGGCTTGTGTGAGAAACTGCTCTGCCGCTATTTTGGCCCTTACAGAGTGGTACGGCGTGTGAGTGAGGTTAACTATGAAGTGGTTCCGG
This sequence comes from Amblyomma mixtum, assembly GCF_055824585.1. Taxonomy (NCBI): domain Eukaryota; kingdom Metazoa; phylum Arthropoda; class Arachnida; order Ixodida; family Ixodidae; genus Amblyomma; species Amblyomma mixtum. The sequence continues at coordinate 340,633,220 of NC_143014.1, read as the reverse complement.
ACGGTGGTGCGCAACCGCGACGCCGACAGCCCGACTCTGACATTGTGCACGTTGTGCGGCTTAAGCCGTACTATACACGGTGACGCAACCGTTCTGATGTTTTCGCTCACTTCAGTTGCGACACTTTGCTTGTTTTTGTTTATTTTTTGTTCTACCCTTACGTCGACAGCGACAGCGCCCTTTTTTTTTCTTCATAAAGGGGGAATCATGCCACCTAGTATTGCCAGGTGGCGCATACGAAGGAGGGCGACGACGACGAAGTAGGGCTCGCGCCGTGAGGAATCTGTCACCTCTGCTGCCCCAGCTTTCCTGGCCTTCTCTGTCTTCGTGCCTGTTATTAAAGCCCCCTTCGTCAGCAAGTACGCTACAATATCAACCTTCTGGAATCCAGTGCAAATGGCTATCTAACTTTGTTGTCAGAGTGGATAGAAAAAAAACATACGGCAGTTAAGTACAGCTAAGACAAAATATGTCGTATTTAAACCAGCCAATAAAAGAATAGAAAAAGAAATTATCACATTTAATGGTGCTGTCATAAACCGAGTAAGTGAACAAAATTTTCTAGGTGTCTCGATTCACGAAGAATTATACTGGAACACACACACTCAGCGAGCTATGGAAAGAAAAAATGATAGGTGTAACGTTAAGAGATCGGAAGAGGGCGGAGTGGGTGAGGGAACAAACGCGGGTTAATGATATTCTAGTTGAAATCAAAAGGAAGAAATGGGCTTGGGCAGGGCATGTAATGCAAAGGCAAGATAACCGCTGGTCCATAAGGGTAACGGAGCGGATTCCAAGAAAAGGCAAACTTAGCAGGGGACGGCAGAAAGGTAGGTGGGCGGATGAGATTAAGAAGTTTGCGGGAATACAGTGGCCGCAACTGGCAAAGGACAGGGTCAATTGGAGAGACATGGGAGAGGCCTTTGCCCTGCAGTGAGTGTAGTCAGGCTGATGATGATGATGATGACACATGTATCTTACCTGTGCAATGAACTTTCTGGGAACATAGGCGTCATATCGAGAATAGCACATTTAATTCCACTCTGGTTAATGAGACTGTTATATAACTCCATTCTCTTCTTTAAACTTTGCTATAGGGCACTGGTATGGGGAACAACAAGCAAATACAACTACTACAAATTATTAATCTTGCAAAAACGTGTTCTGCGTTTGTGTTCAAATTATCAAAGTCCAGACGCAAACTTAACAACAGCTCCGCTTTTCCAACAGTGTTCTATGCTGCGCGCCGACCAGATTTAAAACATGAAACTTCTCCATGTTATAGACAAAGAAAAAATATACGTTCAGCAAGACGATGGCAATAATAGAGGACGTAATTTCAGGCATACTACGCGACCCACCTTTAAAATAAGGACAAATTATAGAAAACAATGATTTGTCTACGAGTCAATAGATACACTTATTAAATTTAAAGCTTTTGTTAACTATGTGTGGTCTAGAAAGGCATTCAGAAAAGAGAAAATGGAAATTTTGTTGACAGAAAAGTTTTGTTTCCATGATAAGAGTGATTAATTGGTGTTTGAATTTGTTGAAATCTAATTAACACAATTAGTCTTGCATCAGATTTCGTTTTGCTTTTGACGTTTGCGACTCTTCAAGCCCTTGTTGATCTCATTTTGTTACGCTCTATGAGCTGTCTATTGTGCACTTTCTTTGATTGTGTACCGTTATTGGCATGTATGCAAATTGTTTTACATATGCCAAGTTCTAGCATTTCGAACTTCAGTAGTACGGGCTTATTTTTCATTTGATCTCGGCTTTGTGAGCACATATGTTTACTTGCTGCGTAGGCGGCTGTTTTGTTAGTATTTTTTGTCTCTAATAGGTGCTTACATTGAACGAATGGAATATGCCTTTAGTGCTCTCGAATTATACACGAGGTGGCTGGAACCTCCGTGAGGCATGCAAGTGCCTTTAGCCCCAACCACTCCTGGTACCTCCGTGACGAAGAAAACGAAGTCTTCAAACTGTTCAAATAAACTGTAATCATGTAATTATGAAAAACAAAAACCTAATGTTTACAAGCATACACCAAAAACCGTGCACATTGACATCACCATTTCTCAGGGAATTCAAGTTCACTACCTGTGAGAAAATAAGGTGTGTTTACTGATGCAAGTGCTCCGATGTTTGGAAAATTCAGTTTGAAACACTTTGGAACACCACAAGAGTCTTGTACACACACTTAGACAACAGATGAGATAGTTGCAACGTATCATGTCACCCAAACCGGAACACTTGCATCAGCAAACCCACCTTGTTTCTCACAGGTGATGAAGTTGAAGTCCTTGAAAGTGGTTATTTCACTGTGCACTGTTAGTTTTCATGGCATGTTTTTCTTTTTGCTTGTTTTTTTCGTACTTATGCGATTACAGCAGGTCGAGCGTATAAGAACTGTTTTCGATCGCGATTAATGTCAGTTTAGAGTCAGCGCTCGTCGTGTGTACTTCTTTCTTTTCGTCCTTGTATTTTTTGAGCTGTTTGTTGTAATGGATCACTACCGACTTGCCCAACTCGTTCTACTTCTACATAATTAGATTCGGTAACATTGCCAAAAGTCGAGAGACCATAAAAAACAAAAGTCTGAGTATAGCGCGGAAGAGTTTGCACGCGGTTTTACCACTAATGTGCACATGGTTATAGCCGCTCGAAGGGACGCCAAGGTACTTGGGTGGCGTCCATATCTATTCCCACCTGCATATTCAGCAGGTGCCAATCCCGACATTGCAAACCAGAGACCGTTACTCTTAAATGATTGATCAGAGCGCCTGACATTCAACTAAAGTCTTCCGTTTAACGAATAACCCCATCGATGTTTGGCTTAACCGCGCGGAAAAGCGTGAAGTCATCTCCATAAGCTAATACGTTCAGTTCACGACCCATAAAAGGAAACCCACTGACAGCTCAACTGTTTATAACACTTATGCAAAGTGGCTCCACGTATAGTGCGAACAGGAGCGGGGACAGCGGGCAACCTTGTTTCACAGGGAACTGAATGCAGAGTGGCTACGAGAGAAACCCATTTACCATCAAGCACGTGGAGCAGTTTTTGTAACAAAGGAGTATGCGAGTAGAAAGTGCTGAACCAAGATGGACATGATTCAAGAAAGAAAATAGGAATGAATAGCACAATCGATCGAGTGCTTTTGCCAGGGCAATCTGCAGCAGTGCTAATTGTTCATGAGCGTGACAGCGATACCGCCCACTGTACGCGGAACATATAGATTAGACTGCATTGACCATCGCCTCAAGTCCCCTGCTTGATCAGGTCTAATCAAAGTAGACATTGGAAGCTGTAGCAGATTTTAGAGTACTGTACTGAAAATCTTGCAATCAACATTAGAAAGCGTAATAGGTCTGTAGGCATGTAAATATCGTAGTTTTCTTTATTAAGACAACATGAATTCGGTAAATGATGGTGGCAAATTCCCACACTAATATTACTCGAAAAATTTGGAATAGGACAGGGCAGGTAACAGATTTAAGCGTCTCGTAAAATTCCCTCAGAGGCCATCGGGTCCAGTGGTTTTAGAAAATGGAAACCGATCAATTGTATCTTTAATTCACCCAATGTTAAAGACCACTGATTGCTGCACACTGATCCTCAGAAAGCGATGTAATAATAGACACCCAGCGAGCAACATGAACCTGATAATCAGGGCTTGAAGTGGCAGAAGAACAGCGTAGTGATTCGCAAACTGGGTAACTAGTGCATCCGTACTCGTGACCTGGGCACTAGCACTGTAGAGCTCAGGGACTCACTTGGCACTCGCGTGGCGAAGCTCATCAAGCAAGGCCTTTCTATTTGGCTCCTCAGAGTGCAAAGCAAGATTGTTGCGGGACCGTACACAGGCCGACCGAAAGAGTTCTGGTTCCTACTTTTGAAGGTGACACTACGGTTGCAAGTTCCTCTTTGTACAGGCGGGGAGCCTCGCATTCAAGGCTCTGAAGTAACAACTTCTCCTCGTCATGTTTAGCGTACGACCTCTCGGAGGCATTCTCTGTAGCTAAGCCACGAACTTCGTCCTCAAGCATCTACCCAGCTGCAAATAATGGGACTCTCATGGTCAAGCAAGATTCCAAAGCTGTCCTGACTCGCTCCTTTAAGCTCCCATTTAGCAACGAAGAATTATGCTTCCATAGTGCCTACTGCGGCTGAAACATGGGATGGGCGCATTCTCTGATACCTGGAATGAAAAAAACATGCTAGGGAAAAGAAAGTGGACATCGCATGAAATGCGGTATTTGAAGGTTCCCTGCGAAGTAGATAAAGCACGAGGTTTTTATTCTTTGTATGCAGAGTAAGGGACATTGTGGGTCCTGAACGCGCAATGAGATTGCCGAAATCGTAATATTTGATATTTTAATCTTCCCCAGAAATGCTTGCTTCTAGCCAATGGTGTCGCAACGCGGCGGCCATTTGCGGCAGCGGAAATGAGGTGGCATCCAAATTGGGCGCTGCCTTTCTCATTGGTTGTGCGTACAGTTTGCATATTGTTCCTTTATACTCGCGAAATGGATCCAAAATATTATGTCTCTGAGTACTCAAAGCTTTTCGCACGCCACAAAAACTAAAAAGAAGCAGTGAAAGCGAACAAAAACTAACAACATTAAAACTAGGGGTGACACCTTCTATTCCGCTTCAGAAATTCGGGGGCCAGCGCTGTTCAAAAAACGTTGGCTCAAACCACACCAAGACGGCAGCGAAAAAAAAAGCCAGTCGACACAACTTGGCCAAAATTGTGAAGGGAAAGGCCGGACAGGAGGCGGGAGGCGAGTTTTTTTTTTGAGGGGGGGGGGGGGGGGGGGAGGGGAGGTGCACTGCCAACAGCCTTCCAGTCCGAATAAAAAAGAAACATCGGGGAGCTTCCTTGGTTGTTAGTCGCCCCTGCCCTGACTACGGCGCCGCGTACCAGCGCCAGCGCGTACACGGGGGGAAGACGTCGTCAAAATTCGCGGCTGTCTACAGGCCCGATAAAGCAGCAATTGCATGCACGCTTCCGCTGCGTGTGCGCTAGGCGCGGTTCTGATTGGTAGAGCCCAATCTCGGTACTGGGTGAGTGAAATGGGCGAGTGGAATGCGCTTTCGTCGGAGCTTTTCATTTTGAATTTTGAAAGTGGAATAACTTTCGATTGCATGCTCCGATTTCAACCATTCTTTTTGCGCTGGTTTCTGGAAGGCATGATGAATCTAATTAATGATATTAACAGATACTAAAGAAACCATCGCTGTGCCCTTTTAAGGTGATCTTCGGACGCGTATCTTCTATAGAGATGTAAAGCTGATGATGCTCTAATATCAGTGAAGGTAGATGGCGATCTGGCATCCATTAAGCCCGCGCTTTCAGCGATAGCTGAAATGTACCAGGGCTCTTATCGGCGTTTTCGCTAGGCCCTGTGCGGTCGCGTGGTAACACAGGTAATTAAAGTCACCCATGAATACCACATGCCGATCAACGTCTAGAAGAACTGCAATATCCTGAAAGAAAAATCCTCGTTGCACCCGAATATTCGGAGCCTACACGTTGATGAACCTCTACTATTCGCCATCAGTGTCAGTCTTGTACATAAAGACAGGAACAGAGAGACTTTTTTGAAGAACAGAAAGCAAGCTGCCTAAAGGTCCACCCAGTGCGACACACAAACATTTTATTCTGTTAAAAAGAGCCACAGGGCCACGCCTGTATTCAATTGACTTTCTGTCTTCGAATCTTGAGCAGCCACAATATCTAGCAGACTGCCCGAAAAGAATCGGCGCCACAGTAACTGTTTCTTCATAGACAGAGCCCACAGCTGGCGCCCGTTCTCCTCGATCTGGAGCATCTTTTGAACTTTCGACGACGGGACTTGTGCGTGACGCCCTCAGTTAAGTTCACGCATCTATACGCGGGGTTCCACGCAGAGTGAGAGGAAGGAGACGCAGGATGCGGAAATAAGGAAAGAAGTTGAATGATAAAATAACTGGACGGGCTACCGGTACCTGTGCGGCTCAGCCAAGAGTTCGTAGGTTCTGCTGGCAAGTCCTTCGTAGTCGGCGCCTACAAGAAGCGGTGTCTCCCTAAGCGACTGATGAGGGTCCTGGAATAGTAGTGACGGTTATGGGGCAGCGAAGCGCGTGTTTGGCGGCGCGACAGGTGGACCAGGCTTTGTCCGGGTCTCAATCGTACTGGGCTTCGGGGTGGAAGGTGTTCAACTGCTCTGGGATCTCTCCTAAGGCGTCTTTCTTTCACTTCGAAGCGGAATAAGCGAGGGAGATCTTTTACATCTTCACCACGAGGCGGTGTGCACAGGAGTCCTCTGCTTAACAGCGGAAGCCATCAGACCACTCTCGGATTTATTTATTTATTTCCAAAACCTCGAAGACCTCATGGGGGTGGGGTTTTTGCATGGGGTGGGTGCAAATTGAATGAATTAACAAAAAAGTCGTTTGATGGGCGGTCTGAAGTGGCTGAGGTTAGAATAAAGGATGACGTCTGCAGGAAGATCGTTCCAGTCGCTGGCAGTCTTAATAAAAAAGGAGTTGACAGGGAACGTGGTTCGGGCATGTGGCCGATAAACGGCCATGGTGTGGGTGACGCGTTTGGAGGTCCGATGAATTGGCATGATGGCTTTAGTGCTAGGTGAAAAGCCATGATAGAATTTGTGAAATTAGCATAGTCTAGATACATATCGGGGCGCTTGTAGACTTGAAAGACCGGCTTGAACTTTTAGGTTAGTGACGCTTGCATCGCGGGAGTAAACAAAAAGGATAAATATGGCAGCACGGCTTTGAATCGATTCAATGACAGCTGTTAGGCCATGGTGATGCGGGTCCCATAATGCGGATGTGTACTCCAGCTTGGGTCTCATAAGGGTTACGTATACTAGTTGTTTTAAGTGGAAAGGCGCAGAAATTAGGTTACGTTGAAAGAAGCCAAAAGTGTGGTTAGCATTGTTAGTAATATTTGTAATGTGAGAAAACCATTAGAGACCACTGGAAATGTTAGCGCCCAAGTATTTCAAAGAGGAGACTGAAGAGATAGCGGTCCCATTAAGCAAGGAGTTATGGGAAGGATAATATTGACGTCTGTGGAAGGTAATTAGAACTGTTTTGTTAACATTGAGAGTGATTAGCCAATTTCGAAACTATTGCTCGACTTTTGCCAGATCGTTCTCAAGAGCTAAATCGCCAGTAGGGTTATATATGGGACTGTAAATAATGCAGTCGTCGAAAAGACGGGCACTAGAAGAGATGCATATGGGTACGTCATTAATATAACTAAGCAAAAGAAGAGGGCATAGTATGGTACCTTGTGGTACATCGGAAACGACTGGAGCGAAACTAGAAGAGTAATCTTTACCGTAAACAAACTGCAGGCGGTCAATCAGAAAATCTTTGATCCAAGAAATACAGAATTGTTTAGGTTTAATGTCTAAACTTTTAGTACAAGTCTCTTGTGCAGATCCTTATCAAAAGCTTTTTCGAATTCTGAAAAAAGCGCCTCAATGGGAACATTTAAGTCTAAGTTGTGTGGGATATACAAATATCCTTCACTGCCCCCGCGCCGAGTCACGCGACGAGCGCGCGGGCCGCGGGGCATGGGGAGAGGGGGCACCCGGCCACTCTCCTCATTCCCAGCTCGGACTTGACGTCACTGCTACGCACTAGACCGGTAGGGAAGGTTTCAACGCCTTACCTTGAGCGCGACCGGTCGCCTCAAGAGAGGGATGTCGGAGGGGATAAATAAGGAGCAGCGGGCGACGGGGATCTCTCTCCTGCCGCGGCACTCCTGCAAGTTGCTCCGCCGAGGGACCCCTGCCTGCCCGCGCCTCCTGGACGACCACACGCCGGTCGACGACGACTTAATGCGCTACTGAACCTAATTTTATCGGATAGAACATTCTTCCGCAGTGTGCTTTGCCTTGCGCTAGGTTAATAAACTGTTTCCTAGCGTACTCTGTCGTTGCCTATTTCGTCCGAACCCGCCTTGGCTGTGACTCTGCGCCACGGGTTGGGGACACGAGTCGCTTACGAGAAAGGCCCGCGCATAGCCGGCACGGAAGCTCGCCTTCCCGGCCGGCTGGACGCGGAGTGACCCCATAGTTGTAACTAATGTCGTTTAGAAACAGTGCCAGTTGTGCGTCACAGGGCAGGCCTTTCTGAAAACCGTGCTGACTAGGGTGATAAACGTGATGGGTGCTGGGAAGTTTATGAAATGCGAGTAAATAACATGTTCCCTGATTTTTGAACACACGCTTGTGAGAGAAATGGGGCGATATGTGTTGCCTGGACCTTTCTTGCGGACTGGAGCGATCTTGCACACTTTCCAGTCTTTAGGGACCATTCCGGTTGCTAGAGACTGTTGAAAAATCTGGGCTAGGATTTTGCTAGCTACGTGTTTAGTGTCCTTCGAAACGTTTGTAATCACGTTTGTAAACGTTTGTAAATGCCTGCTTATGACGTGAGTTTTAACAAATCGATTATTTTTGTTGGGAAAGGAACACTGCGCGAGTCGCCGAGCCATTTCGCAGAGCTGAGGAAAGGCATACTGTGTATGCGTGAGGAGCAGTGACGTCACACGGCGCACAGCTGGCGTGCCGCCGCCGTCGCTGCGCGGGTTACTCGAGGTGCCGCCGCCGCGCTCGCCATTTGTGCATGCGCAGTAGCGGCGCATAGCTAGTGTGCCGGGGCCGCCGCCGCTGCCGCGCGCGGCGCAGCGCATCGCCTCTGTCTCTCTCCTCGCTGCTTTCGCAATCCTCCAGCTTTAACCAGAGTCTAAACCATTGTCAGTTGTTTTTTTTTAAATCGCGTCTAAATATGTCGAAATCAGGTAAGTAAGACTGAACTTCAGAGTCGTTTACGGATCAGTTTAACCAGGTTTCGGTAAGTATTCTAAGGCTACCAGCGGATGTTTTGATATGGCTGCACAATGCGTCACTTTTTTGCGGAAGGCTTCTAATGTTAGTGGAGAGGAACGATATTCCACTGCAGTTTTGACAATGAGTTGACGTGGGTTGCAATGGCTTATGTTGTATCACCTCCTGGGTTTCGTGATGAAATTTCTAGATTTTGTCACCAACTTTTAGAGAATCGTGCCAGCGTTTTTAAGTGATATTTTCGGACTTGGCAAATTGTAGCAAGTGTTTTCTGGCACAACGAGTTCAAGGGGAGAAATCTTCGGCGATGCTAACGCTAGATCCCTTGCAATTTCTTCTGACTGCAGGATCTGTACTTTATCTTTAAAATTCAGGAATTTGACGATTACAGGTCTTTACTTTTCGTCTTGATACTGCCCAAGCCTATGTGCGCGTTCGATGTCACCTGGCTGGAAGGTAATTTTCAACTGTGAGGAGCGAAGTCGATGACTTTCTTTTCAGACTGCGCTCATATTTCACTTTCGTCGTTGGTAAGTCCAAAAATAGCAAGTTTTGTCGGCGCGGCCTGTCTTCAGCATAGTTAAGGCGGCTTGTCAAAGCCACTATCTGCTTTGAATTGCTCGCTGAGAGCTGCGCTGAACGGCTTTGACGACTTTTTTGATTTCAGCGAATCCGTTGCATTCGTTTTCCATATTTGTGAGCCTTTCTTTTATGTCGGTAAAAATTTCGGCATTCTCGGCAAGCTTTGTTTTCATGGACCTTATTTCGTTTAACAATGTTGATGATCTGTTTTAGTTCATGAAGGGCTACGATGAGTTCACGGGGCGCTTCTGTAGCAGATGATTTGTTAGACGGTACCTCATTCGCAGAGTTTGCTCGGGTGTTGACCGGGGTTCTCCTCAATATCACCAGATTGCACAAGTAAATTCAAAATAATGCGACCGCAGTCCAGGACAATCATGCAACAACAGTGTGGGCTCGGCAGCACTAGCAAGGTGCGGTGGCTGGTGGGGTGTGTAAATAGGCCGTAATCTTTTTTTACCTACACGAAAAAGACTGGGTCCCTGTGGCTTGCCATTGCTGACATGCTGCCGAGCCCTCTGCAAAGGTTTACCACCGAGGAATAGTTTTTATGCGGCGCTCGAAGAGCCGTTGGTGACGCCATGGCAAGAACTTGTTCGCCAGGCATGCGCAAATTGGGGGGCAGCGCTTGATCGTGTTGCACAGGGCACTGAAGCGGCAACAGGTGGATTCCTCGCTGACGGTAGATCCGCTAGCTTCCTGCAGAAACCTGGTGTCTGTAAAACGTAGTTCCTTCCGCGGCAAGGCATTTCCGGCGGCCGACACAACGCTGGCCACGCAGGACGTCCGAGAGTTCATTGGTAGGAAAGAGGCCAAGAACAGGATTTGCACGAAAAAAACGGGGTCGCGGTAAAGGCGTGCCACAGCTGACATGCTGCCGAACCCACTCTTCTACGGCGTGTCTTCTTCACCACGAAGCGAAGTGTTGAGGAGTCCCCCTCAAATAACCCCATGCTGCTTTCCCCTTTTGTCACCTCGTATCCCCTCGTCGAGGGTCACCGTCCTCCTCTCTCTCCAACCGTCCTCCGTGCATCTGTCAATGTGGCAGTTTCTCTCCCCCACCCGCCAGCGTGGATATGTCGACATGGAAGCTTCGATCTTGTACAGGTCTGCGTGGTTTTGTCGACGTGGGAGTTTTCCTCTCGCACCAGCTTCATAGCCCTGTTCGGAAGCGACACTCCCCAGAACGGTCCCGGAATGCAGGTGGGCCCCGCAGAGATGCAGCTGATCGGGCACACGCGGGTTCCGCTAGCCTGGCTGTTGCCTCACACACGGCGTACACATGAAGTCGGTTACACACCGCATATGTGAATGGTAGGGACGGTGTCCTCCTGAGAGGGAGGAGACAGTATTCGGCTACACACCACGCTTTGAGGTCGCGCTTGGAATTGGCACATCCGCACCGCAGTTGTCGCCAGGGTGTGAACTGTCAGGCTGACAACTAGCTGCATTGTGGCCCATCCTACAATGGCATCAGGAATCCCATCAGTGCAGGGACTCGGCACCGCAGCGGAGCCACCACACTTTTGTTCCCCCCGACTCATGCAAAGCGCAGACACACGCACGAGAGGTGTCATCAGTCACGCTGTGTATTTCCGGTGTGTGCTCTGGCAGCCATTGGCGGTCGACATCTGCAGACTACTTATCCGTTCATGAAGGCTGGGTAGGCTCACGCTCCACATCGGGAACGACACCAGACACTTTGCCAGTAGTCACTGATTCAATAGGTGCAACGGCTGATATGCCACCAGCAGCATCCAACACTTTTGTGGCATCCATCAAATGTCCTGCAAAGATTCGTCCATGAGATGGGTCCCACTGTGGAGCTTATGTGTAGTATGGACGAAACGCCTACAGTCATCGCACCAAGGAGTACGGCAGTGACGACGTGTATGCCCAACCTTGTGGCAACAGAGGTACAAGGCTGGCCTTCCTGGAACTAACACCAGGTGCTGTAGACCACAAACTGTCAGAAGATAAGCCACGTCGTTGACAGTGACGCCACCACCAAGAACCAAGGCAACGTCTTTATACAAATTAAGCTTCCCGCAGGGGAATCTATGGCATTCAGATGATGGTGAGTTGCGACACCAGGCTTCCCGAGCATCCGCAGGGACATTCCCACAGGGGGATGATGGTGAGCACTTCGTCACCACGGGCCCGATCACCCACGCTTAGCCGTGCGTAGCTCAGCCGTGCGCGGGGAAAAGAGGATTCTGGTGAGTGAACCGGCGCCGAGCGTCAGCGCTTGGTACTTTAAGGCCCTTCGGTGGAGGCAACGCACCCCTTTGGCCCCAGCTTCCCTTTGACGGCAACTCCGGCCTTGCCCGATAGGGGGAAATCGACAGTCGTCTTTTCCTATCTTCCCCTAAACCTGTCACTTACCTATCATCTTTTAACACCTTTCCAATCTCCTCCTCCCTTCTTGGTTTTTACTCTTTTCTTGGTGACGAGAGTTCACCTTGCGCGGCGAACCACCCTGAGTTACGCCAATTTGGTTAAAGTTGTGGTGTACAGCTGGCGTGGGCAGGACTTGAGTACAAGTTTGTGCTCTGTCCCCTCGTTGGGCTCCATGGAGCGCTGCTGGCACCGTGACCAAAGAACTCATATATTAATGGCTTCTCCTCCCACACAAAATTATCGCGCTCTGAAAAGAGTGCGGGCAGATAACGTCACTGCCCAGTGCTTCATTAACAAGAAATAAGCATTTCCAAAACACCCTCTCCTTCATAATGAACAAACAAAAAAAAGTTCTAAGAACTCTGTCACCATTCCTCGGCTAAAAATGTCTAACTGATGCCTTAGGACCAGGCTACGAACTGTCAAAAATGTCCAGTGGTGACCGACTTGTACAGCTAAAAGATATCGTCCAATATTCCAAACTTTCCAACCTTGTGTCCATTGTGGACATCTCTGTGTCAATCACTGCGCACCGATCCCTAAACAACGCCTGTGGTGTGATTTCTGAGACAGATTTCATCCACCTACTTGAAGAAGAGAGGCTTGACGGTCTCAGAGACCAGAATTTCATAAATGTACATTGCACCAAAATAAGGAAGGAAGACAAAGAAACACCCACAAAACATTTAGTCATCACTTTCAACTCGAGCACACTCCTGGAGTCCATAGAAGCAGGCTACCTGAAAATAAACATCCCATATTCGCATCCGCGAAGCTGTTTCAACTTCCAAAGGAATGGTCATGGGTAAGAATCGTGTCATGGCCTCAAAATTTGCGCAAAATTGGCCTCAGAAGAGCATGATTCCAAAAACTGCGAAGGAGCAGCACTTCGCTGCGCAAACAGTGAAGGCGATCACCCCGCCTATTCAACGTCATGTCCCTCGTGAAAGTACGAGGAAGAGACTGTAACGATTAAGAAAAAACAAAATATCACTTTCAAAAAAGTGAGACCGCTCTTTCACGCGAATAACCCTTTCACATCCGAAAAAAAACTTGGCTTATATGGTGCGCAGGGGCGGTGCACCACACAACACTCCGGCACCCTGCCCACACTACTTTCTTCGAGCCTATGGCAGGGCCAACCACGCCCCAGGCAGGGGAAGCAAAGGCGGCTCTGCCATCTTCATGGGTCGGCACACAAAGCACTCCCCCCCCCCCACCGGGGAAGACCTGAAACTAACACATCCGCGGCTTCATCGCGGTCCTCCAGTACCTCTGTTCTAAAGTGTTCACCGTTTACCAAAATAATAAAAGGTTTACTACATGAATAATATCGGCCGCCGCACTAGCTGTTCCATGAACAAAAGGACTGGTACAGAAGAAACGGAAAGTATGGTGGACACAAAAATACACATTGGCAAAAAAACAAACCAAAGCTTCGAGCATTGTCTCTCGTTATCCCACTGCAGAGAACTTACTATTAATTCAGAAGGCTAAGGCTAGAGCATAGAGTATTCGAAAAAAATACTGAGAAAACTTCCTGAAATATGTGTCTTCTATAAAGAGTTCAACACCGTGAAAGATACTGTGTTAACAAAATCGGAAATTCACTGGTGATCTTACTATTTTTAGATCTACATTTTTGAGTACATCCGGAAGAACAGGCCAATATAACAGGCGAGCATTTTGCTGAAGTCTCAAATACGTCGAACTACACAAACACATGCCAGAAACAGAAAGCAACACGAAAAAAACAAAAACTTCCATCTGGAGCAGGCATGCATGAGTACTACAACCAGCTTATTCACTCTGCATGAATTAAATACAGTATTATCCTTTGGTAAAAACAGCACCAGGCCCAGATAATGCGCAGTACAATATACTTGCTCATCCCTCTGAACCTGCCTTTGAGGCCCTGTTGAAATTCTTTAAAAACCTTAGACATCACAGCGATAACCCGCATTGGAGGAATGCTAAAGAATTGACGCCTCCGTGGCACTCATCACCTCTCTTTCTCATGTTTGCCTCTCTTTGCCTCTTCGTTGCCTTATCGATACCGTATCGGCACCTTTTCGATACTCTGTGTTTAATGTCGATCACTTATCGATCACTTATTGATAACTTATTGATAACTTATCGATACCTTATCGATACCACAAGTAATTGTCTTGCTTAATCAAGTTCCACCAGTTATCCATCTGAGTTTTTGAAACTTCGCGTCACGCTTCGTTTCCAAATTTGGCGCCACTTTTGCTCTGGCCCCGCCCACGTTTTGGACATTTTTGGCTCTAATTAATTAACTAATTATCCACCTCAACCCCCCCCCCCCCCCCAATTTTTCTACGAGGTTTTTTGATGCTCTATCTGATGGTACATTTTTTTTTTCGCATAGGCCCATTCGTTCGGGCGTAATCGTGCGGACAAGCTCGCGATGACACGAAACCGCAGACATTGCCATACAATGCTCAAGCGTATATAAAATATGGGCAAGTAGGAACGTACCTCAGGTGGGGAAAAAGCAGTTATATTAGACTTCCTTCCACCAAAGAGTCCTAACAGTTAGAGGCCGATAGCCTTCAACAGCAGTGTTCCTTCAACAACCTTAAAGAAGGGAATGTTCAACAACAAACCGCAATTTATCAGGCCACTAGTACTGCGCCTTGGAGACAAATGCGAATAGCCAGGAGTTCCAGATACTCTACCTAACATTGCACCAAGACAGGACTATGTTCCACTGTGGTACAGCTTCCCCGCAGCAGTATGTGACTTCACACTGACCCATTTGTCCTAAAAGCATACACCACAAGAACGCGTAGAGTTCTTCGCAGTGCAAGAAAAATATGACACCTACACTGAATTTTACACTGATGGTTCAAAACACCAATTTCAGTTGAAAGTGCAGTGGTTCAAGATTAAAGCGAAAAATTGATACGACTGCCTCAGTATACATCTGTTTTTACTGTCGAGTGTTATGCTACCTGTGTGGCTGTAGAGCAAATAGTAAGCTGTACAGCAAATAGTAAAGCAGTAGTAACTGTATATTTTTTGGAAAGACGGCCTCCGTGTACCAAACGTTAAGTGAGTGCCAAAAAAAAAGCAAGAACAAGGCAGGATAAGAAACTCATCGACGGAGGACTCGGAGGCGACGCTTTCCTCCTTCAACTCTGTGCAGGTTTTACGAGAAGGCCAACGACCTCCTGGCGAGTGTTGCACCACCGTGAAAGATCGATCGGAGATCTCGGTCTCCGTCCTCGCCCCCACATTATTTAATGTAACTTTTATACCTCTTGTCCGAGCCCTAGAGAAAATTCCTTCTGTGCGCGTCCTTGCGTACGCCGACGACATAACCTTGTGGTCCTGTAATCCAGATGCGTCTGTGCAACAGTCGGCACTTCAGCAAGCGCTGGATGCCTTAACATCACGACTACCCCCTTTGGGTCTGACCCTCTCGTGTA
Source organism: Amblyomma mixtum (assembly GCF_055824585.1). Taxonomy (NCBI): domain Eukaryota; kingdom Metazoa; phylum Arthropoda; class Arachnida; order Ixodida; family Ixodidae; genus Amblyomma; species Amblyomma mixtum. Next base: position 340,617,906 of record NC_143014.1, on the reverse strand, counting down.
ATAAATCTTGTTTCATTCGCATTGGCAACAGAAGTGGCTTACGGAAAGCAGCACCTTTTACCTTTACGGTAGACAATTCTCCAATTCCTCAAGTTGAAAGTGTGCGTGTTCTAGGTCTTCTACTTCATACATCTGGGACTGGGACTCCATGGCTAAACGCGACCCGTAAATCGGCTCACGCTACTCTCGGTCTGATTCGACGCATAGCTATGCGCTCTGGCAGAGCGCGTTTTGATACTGCCCGTCAGCTCGTGCGCTCCATCCTTCAGCCGCGGATAGTGTACCAAGCGCAATTTCATCGCCTCACCCGACGACAGTGGGACTCCATTGAATCAATCAATCGGGAGGCTATGCGCGCCATAACTTATCTTCCGCGTATCACACCCATACCCATTTTGCAAGAGTACGCTCAACTTAATACATTGAGTGAACTTATCGACCAGCGTGAGGCAAACAGAGCACGCAAGATGTCGCTTCAGCTTCATCGTTTACAGACTCTTCCCCCATGGTCATACTGTCAGCTCACAGACAATCGCCCCTCTGCTTCGACGCCGATATCAGCCGCCCATCTTCCTTCAGGGTGCATAATATACACCGATGCATCACACACAGCAGTGCAGGGAGTTACTGCAGTTTACAGTCCCTTACATCCTCATCTCAACTCCCGCGCTACATATAGCACGGATACTTGCTCCCCCCTGGCCTTGGAGCTTCAGGCGATACACAATGCCATTGCTTCCCTTCCACTCGTACCTACTTTCGATATTGTACACATTTACACCGACTCCCTTGCCGCCCTAAAGCAGCTTAAGGCTGTCCGGCGCACATTCCAAGTTACACAATCCATTCACCAACTTTGCACAAAATACCCCTGTCCTGTGCGTATACACTGGATTCGCGGGCATGCCCAGGATCCGCATAATATTCATGTGGATGCAATGACACACCTTGACACATCCGATATCCCGCCACCTTACCCTCTTCCCTCAGATCCGTTCCTGTCCCATGTTTCCGAGAAACAGTCTTTGCGTCAGCGAACACGCGCTCTAATTCCTCCGTGTTCGTACCCTCTCCCCCGGAGTCTCACTCGGGAGGAGGAGGTATCTGTGCGCCGGATTCGGGCAGGAGCGGCTCTGACTCCTTGTGTGCGTCATCGGTGGCGTGACAAACGTTACGAAGTGACAGACAAGTGTCCCCATTGTGGTGCTGCGCCCGACCAGTGTGATGAAAAACACTTGCTGTGGACTTGCCCGGCTACAGCTTCCGTGAGACGACGTTTACTAAGGTTGGCCTGCGATGGGACGTTGCAGACGACTATACCAAGTGGACTCTAGATAATCGCTATATCACGAACTTGTGCCGCTTTTTAAGCGAGACTTGTTTGCACTCCTTTTTATAACTTTCTTTCCTTTTTCATTATGCCTGATGGCAAACAGCTCGAATAAAAAAAAAAAAACTCTGTAAGACTGGTGTGCAGACGGTGTTTAGCAACGGCAAGGGTGTTTCTAGTTACGTGTTCGTGCTCGTTATATTTCAAAATAACGCGATCTTGCACATTTCCCTCAACCATCGCTGATGAGACATTGTTACAAGTGACATAACGCCTTTTTTTTATCTAGATGTTGGCATAGCCACGTCACGTCAGGATTCGTGGTAGCTCAGATGACATTTTGTACAGAACAGGACAACATTGTCCTTTAATATATCATCCGTCCATACCGATCATGTAGAGGAATCGTAATTCTGGTCTTGTATGCCAATTTCTAAAGCAGACACAACTAAATCAACTGCTTTTGTACTGCAACCTCAACATTTTTAACAGAGACACTCAGTGGCAGTGGCAGCAGCGTATTTCACGAAGCAGATTTAAGTATATACACCAACCTCGAACAGAATAAAAGAAGGTGCGTTCCTGAGCTTCAGTCTCAGGTGAAGCCACCAGTACCACTGGAACCATTCACTACACTGACCCTGATAGCCCATGTGTCGCATCGTGACATTAAACCTCACCACGCCCCATATCACACAAGTTTAGAGCGACAGCTCTACTCCTATCATGACCCCCGTCCTGCAACGTTGAGCTTATGACCTGTAGCTCTGCAATTCCAATGCGACATCGAACGAGACGCATGTGTTTCTAAACACGTCCGCCGCGCGAGCCAGCTGCAGTGGAGAGGAGGAGTGAAGAGGCTAGTCACGAACGCCGCCTGCGCTGCAGAGAGGAGGAGAAGGGTAGCGGCATCCCAGCAGATGCGCGCGCCGCCGCGGACAGGAGAAGGGTAGCTGCCCACTGCGCATGCGCGCGCCGCCGCGCCGAGCTTTGACAGATGTGTGCTCCGTCGCCATCGCCGCGTGGCCGAGAGGAGAGGAGGAAAGGAGGCATCCCGGGTGTGCTGCGTACTCACTCCGTGACGTCACACACTTTGACTTAGTGGAGCGGGAAAGCATCCGCTGGCGTCGCATGCGCAGGGCATGGAAAGGTGTTCTTCATAGAACGCCGGTGCACTTGGCGTACAACGGAGCGCTGGCTGTGTTCGATGCAACGCCTGGTCACCCAGAGCCAAAGCTACTGGCTGGGCAAGGTAACAATAAAACCATAGAGAAAGAAATTTATAAAGAGCGGACACTCGGTGAAATCTGGCCCCGCGAAATGCGTAAAGGATTAGTTGGTATCCCTGCTCCTTAGTGACGCCACCAGCGTTACAGCGCATGCGCGTCCGCGAGCAACCGGAGCAGAAGGGCAGGCGAGGCAGACGAAAACACGAGACGGTCGTTCATGCGCCTGTGATTGTGTGGTGTGCGTTAGCGCGCAGACTCCGTGTTTTTTAAGTCTGTCTTGGTATTCAATGCAGAACTCGCACGGTTTCAGTCGACGGCATGGCGAGAAAGGTTTTTAGTACAAATAGACTGCATTTGAAGCAGTTCACGCTGACCACGCCGGTCGGAGCCTTGAATTACAAAGTTCGTGAAGAGGCGCGCACGTTTCGTGGCCTGCCGGCTGTTCTGGCGCGGTTCGTCGCACTCCTGTTGTTCCCGACAGTGGCAGGGTGTGAAACGTTTAGTTTTTACCAAACTACGCTTCCTTACAAGCAGTTTCGCCAAGAACGCCGGCCGGTGCAATATGGCGCAGTTGTGAAAGACAAGCCTACCTGCTCGCGCCATGGCGCGAGCACACCGCTCAGTGCGCAGTTAGTGAATGGCGCGCCAATGCCTTGTGCGCTTTCCCTAGCGGTTAGTTTCGCATGGTTGCATGTTGAGTTTTACGTGGGCGCGAAGTTTTTTACGGCCCCCAACAAAACACAACTTCTTTCGAGTGATATTTGTTGACGGTCGAGTAAAATATATGATCACCCTGATAAAAATTGGGAAAGCAGGTTTATAACAAGTGTTCTCGCCTTGTTAGTCTGCAGGGAAAAAAGTAACGCTTGAAACGCTGAAGAACAAGAAACTTGTGCATTGAAGACTTCGTCGTCTGTCCCAGCGAAAACGCGAATTGCACCCGCGTAGTGATAACACGGCAGTGCGCCTTTGTAAACGTCCAGGGGAAAAAAGTAAACCGTATGAAAACAAGGAGCTGGTGCGCCGAAAATTGGCTTCTGCGGTTCTGAAGGCGTGCAAATTTCATCCAGAATTTTTTCTCAGTGCTCCAACACACTGTGAGCGACTGGTTGAGAGCCCGTGTTGTGGCCGTCATGGTGCCAAACATTGGCCGAACAAATCCACAGTTGGCCGTTGAATGGGACTTGCAGCTTTTGGGGAGCAGAGAATAATGTCGGGGAACGGAGGATTTCTTGTAAATCATTGGGAGATATCTTGTATTGTATGTGGCAGTGCATATATGTTTCGCATGTGAGGTTCGTAAAATCATGTTTTCCTTGTTCGTAGTTTCGCCGCTTTCAAGCCTTTCGCCTGTTCGCAGAGTTTTTGGGGAAGGTTTACCAAAATGACACCTGCTCGTAATTTACATTCTTCAGCTGACGGCGCGCGGTGGTAGCGACAACCACTGCTTTTGTGCCGTGTTGCAGCAACAATGGACGCACAAGGAGTGCGGAGCGAGCTTAACGATGCACCAAATGGCGACGCCTACTGTGTCGGTTTTGAATTTAAATGCAGTAAAATAAATGTTCATTTCACAATGTACCTGGTGTCTTTTCTGGATTGGCACTGTTTGAAAAAGGCCATGGTGCAGAGGCGTTGATGGGCGGCCAAGATAGCCCGGAATGTAATTTTTCATCTCTCTGGACCGAAAGTAAATAGATAACAATAGGAGATAATACTGAAAAGAAACAATGAGCCATGAGTGCACGGCAGGCCGCAGCGCGTCCTACTATTCAAACCGCGCGCCTGAAATCGCAGCAGGAAGTGTGTCACCCAGCCGCTTGGTGCGCTACAGTCAATTGAGCCGCTCGGCCCTGAGTATCCGTTGTTTGTGAATCCCTCTCCCTGTGATACAATATTGAAACCAGCGTTGTGCCTTATACCAGCGGAGCAATCGCTTGACATTCGGTTCCGCAGCCTTGAGCCCCTCTAAGTTCCCTTTTTGTCCAGTAAATTGTTTCCTCTTATCCCTCTGCTGTTCAGTTGCAGGAACGGCCTTTTGGGGCACACACCATTGCTTAATCAGCGCCTAAGTGAACACCACGGGAGTGTTACAGAGGAGGGGTCGGGTCATTTGCCTCGACATTGCCGTTATCGCAACTTGAAGCCTAGGTTTCAGGAATGTCTGGTGACAGGAACAAATGCAGATTAAAGAACGAGATAGATATTTGAAGCCTCTTGACTTGGGATGAAAATTGTAGAAGTCCTTCTTCATCTTTATTAAGAAAAGGCATCGCTTTCTTGAATTACGGGCAAGGGGAAAACGTGCGAAACGCGCTCACCAGTTTGTCATTTTTGTTCTTTTTTTTGCGTGCCTTGTTTTCGGTTTTGAAACCTCACGCAGTGGACGTGATAACAGTTCCGTATTTTTCTCCCCACACCCTAGCTGTTCGTTTATAAGCTTGTGAGCGCCGATAAAAAGAAAAAAAATCTTAGTGGAAGTTTAGCACTCGTGTCTTGTCTCTACGTTGTTTTGTGCTACGGAACCTCTTGCCATTTTATTTCCCTACCGTTTTGCACATTCGTGAATGCCTGGGCAGAGTCCAACCTATCGCGACTCTGCTCATCTGCGATGGCACTATAAGCCGCACCCCGCCATGACCGTGCTCAGCCCACTTTCTTCGGCGCCTGATCCTTACTCTACTGAGGTTTTCGTTCGCTCCATCGACGCCTATCTTGCCTCGCCGCAACGGACACAGATTCTCAACCAACATCACACGCTCCTATCTTCCTTCGACTGTCGCCAAAATTCATTGGGCCATACTTCAACTTTAATCCGTCACATCGGCACTGGTGATCACGCACCGCGGCGCCAGAGCACCTATCGTGTGTCCGACCGCGCGTCAGACTATAAACAACAAATCGACCAGATGTTCGAAAGCGGCGTCATTGAGACCTCACGCAGCCACCTTGAGCCTTGATCTGTTGTTCTTGTAAAAAAGAAAGATGGCGTCATACGCTTCTGTGTGGATTACCGCCGCCTTAATAAGATCACTTGATAGGACATCTATCCTTTCCCGTGCGTTCTAGACGCTCTGGACTGTTTGCAACGAACACGCAAAACTCTTTTCAATCCTCGATTTACGTTCCGGTTTTGCGCAGATCCCCATGGAAGCGGCTGATCGCCCTAAAACAGCCTTTGTGACCTCCAACGATCTGTATCAATTTAATGTGAAGCCTTTCGGACTTTGGAATCATCATGTGACGTTCAAAAGCACGATAGATGAAGTGGACTGAAGTGGAAGAGGTGCCTGTGCTACCTAGACGATACTGTCGCCTTTTCTCAAGACTCTGACATCCATCTATCCCGCCTGAAGTACGTCTTGACCTGCCTCTCTGACGTCGGCCTGCAGCTAAGCTTAAAAGAACGCTGTTCGGCCGCACGTGAGCAGAACATTTTAGGCCACGTTGTCTCCAAGGATAGCGCTTGTCCCGATCCAGATAAACTTTGTGGTGTGAATGACTTTTCCACGCTGCCTGCATCAAAAACCTGCAAAGCTTCCTAGGTCAGTGCTATTACTTTCACCGCTTTATTCGCAACTATGCTTCTAAAGCTGCGCCGCGCCTTTAAGACAGCTTTTGTTAGACAGTTCCGACATCGCTGTGATTTCTAGTGTGCGACGGCGCATACAAACCGCTGCTACCGAGGCCCACACGGACGCCTGTGGTGCTAGCCTACGCGCCGTACTCGATCAGCGAATATCTGGCTTTGATGAATATGTAGTGGCCTACGCAAGCCGCACATCACAACTGAATCCAATTACTCTATAACTGAAAAAGAGTTTGCCCACAGTCTGAGCTGTTGCCAAACTCCGTCCTTACCTCTACGGCCACCCTTTGGAAGTTGTAACTGACCACCATGCGCTTTGTTGGCTTTCCTCCCTGAAAGACCCATCCGGCTGCCTCGCTGAGTGGGCCCTTCGTCAGCAGCAATATCACCTCTGCGTAGTCGATCACAGCGACCGAAATCGTCTAGGCCCTGTTAGCTTGGCCGCTGCTCAATTCCAGCTGAGAACGCCCAACTTTACATTAACGTACAGACCCCCAGATGGCTTGTCGACTTTCTGTCCAACCCAACAGCTGCATATGTCACGTGCTCTCGGCAGCCACGCTACCCATTTCGCGATTAGTGATAGGCTTTTCTTATTTTTGCTGAAGTTTTTGGAAAGCGCTTGAAGCATACAGAGAAAGGACACACAGACACAACACAAAGTGCTGCTAACAACTGTTTATTTTTCGGAACAAATATGGTTGTAAACGCAGACCAGGACGCCGTATGCGAACAAAAGGCGCAGCCGTAATAGTCTGTGCCTTCATGTATGAGAAAGAAAGGAGGAAAAAGGAAAACAGCGAATAGAATAGACCAAGGTCTGCTCAATACAATACCTTAATATTACGGTCCATCAAACAGTTAAATTCGATTCGCCCTCAAATGACCGACGGCGCGCCGGCGCAGTAGTTGTCGGGCGCAGTCTTCATAGCGAAACCTTCGACGATTTCTGTTTCCCTTGTGTTCTTAGCTCTACCTATCAAGTTCTTAATGTTTCGTAGTGGAATTCATTCGTATTATTTGCTGTAGGGTGCCAGATTTCTCGAATTTGCAACCTGTTCATATGCCCTCTCGTCCTCACTAGGTCTCCGGATAAGGCACCTCCCCGTCTGCCCAACGTAAGACCGTGTACAGATAAGCGGGGTGAATAGCAGACGATGTTCTCGTCACAGTTTATGCACTAGGTTACGCTGTGTGTAACGCCGGGACGGTTTTTTCCGTACTTCTTTTCAGTATGCATATATACACTTGAAAGAAAAACAGACGTGGTGAAGAAACACTGTACTTTTCTTGACGTTTCGGCCGGGGACCAGCCTTTGTCTGAAGGCCGGTCCCTAGCCTTCTCTTTATTTGCAGATTACACTTTATTTGCAGTAAAATACATACTGGTGCATTAGCCACCGCCTGCCAATTTCTTCTGGTTTACAGCCGGAATGAAATTCAAGATGAAATTCTTGAAATGCGCATCTGTTAAGAGTGGGATAAATAGGGTACATCAAATGTCTTTGGCAGTGGAAGGAAAAAAATGAGTGGTCTTGCTGGGAAAAAAAAGAGGAACACTTAAAAAAAGTTCAAGTAAATGTGAGGTAAGAACACAAAAAGTAGAAAAAAAAGGACTGAACTGAGAGCTCCTGGAGCTGGGGGGCCTCAAAAATCAAGTTAGTGCGCCTTTCATGCCAGAATATGTTATCCTTACCTGAAAATAGGGTAGTTTACCCTGCCGAAGCAAAGTATCATGCTTGGAAACGGTTGCGATTTGTGGCAGCTGCCACTTAGATAGTAAAAAAAGCACATGTTGTTCATTCATACACACACTCACACCTAAGGAAAAAAGAATTATTGCATTAAGAAAGAGAGAAAAAGTAACAGCTACATATATAAAAAAAGAAAGGGATAAAGAAAAGGAGCAGCACAAACAAAAAGCAGGAGGAGAAAGGGAAAAAGTAAGATAAATATGAAAAAGTAAGGAAAATAAAATAATGAAAAGAAGGCTAAGAAGAAAAAAAGAAGAAAAGAAAAATGTATGAATGGTTAATAGCGATACAAAAAAAGCATCCACTCACATAGTATGAGGTGAGGGACGAGCTTGTAGGACGGCTGCAAACTAAACTAATCGTGCACATCTGCTGACAACAATTAGTGTGCGATTAATTTCACGGGAGCTTAACCAAACGAAATTGCCTTTCGAGAACTCAATTACCTTTGCTACCTTCCTAGTACTACCAAAAAGGAGCCCACGTGCATAAAACGCGAGACCCAGGACTCAGCAGCGCTTCTGCATGCCCACAACTTCCGGTGGTGTCCTGTACTTCTTGCACTTGTGTTTGCATATGCGCAACAATATATCGGTGTCGTAATACCAGGTGATTGCCACATCCAGGATACACGTGAAATAGGGTAGACCTAGGGCCCTGTCAGGCTTAAACCGAGTCCCCGCAGGACCAGTGATTAGTGTCCCTCCGCACACCTGAGCACTGGGATGAATTTCAATTTAGTAATTATGGCTTTAGAAATCAAGTTATGGCGAGCACTGCGAGAGAGGTGAACGCACTGGCACATGGGCACGATATGGGAGGCAGTCTCGGGCCTTAACCCGCATCGTCGGCCTAGACGTGACTTAGAGTCTGATGATTGCTTCTTAGATAGTGCCCTTGTAGGATATAAATCTGCCCGGAGGCGAAGTGCCTCAATTCTATTCCGGTCCTTTAAGTACTTCCTGGTTTTAGTCTCTTATTGCTGAGGGCTTCCCTGCGGAACGAGGCTATGTCTTTGTGTTTGTACTGTGCCCGCCAGGTGCTAAGAGCGGATTGTCTTGATGCTTTTAAGGCTGCACTTATATCGGAGGCATCAGAAACTTCCTGTGGGACATAGAAACAATTAAAGGAAGTTCTCCCTGGTTTCAGCCAAACAATCGTCGAGGATGGTATCGACCTGAGGTGAGCCTAGGCACTGTAGCCTGGCAAAGGCCTCCAGTTGTACCTAGGGTCCTAAGTGACCTAAATTCAAAATGCCCAATCCGCCTAACTGTACGGTAAGTGAAGGATAATATTAGGATATGAGAAGGGCAAGCGCACAAGCCGTTTAACCTGTGTGCGGATGCGCGAATAAAAATTTCCCCGCAGGTCTTATCAGAAAGACTGCTGGATGCAGCGTATACTAATTCTGGGACCACAGAACTCTTGAGGCAAAAAGTTTTTGATAGGGTTTCAACCGAGCCGATTTGAGGACAGCCAATTGATCAGTTGCATTGGTTGAAACCCAGGGGGGCTTATTGACACACAAGTCGGCGCCTAGGTACCTAATGGCCTCATTTCGAGCCTTAGGTTTGATCACTGGCCCTCCAGCCGGAGCTGGGGAATGCAGTAATCAAACCACTTAAGCCCATGGGCATCCTAGCGCCACCCAAAGTACTGGGCGTGAGACCCAGATTAGTGCAATACTGAACTGCAATATCCAGGTTTCTCTGCAGCTCGGCGAGGCTGCTGGCGACAAGTATGATGTCGTCAGCATAGGCTAGTGCCGCCAAAACAGCATGTTTGATGTGGAATCCCCGACCGGACTCACTGAGCTCATGCAGCAGATGATCAAGCGCCACATTGAATAGAAAATGAAACACTGGGTCGCTATGCTTGATCCCCCGCTGCAGGAACACGCGATTCTCATTGGAGGCCCCCGCGTATGAAAATGTTGAGCGCTGGAGAGAATGGATGTCACGCACGGCCTCGATGCAGACCGGATTCATGCCTCCTTCCTGCAAAGCCGAAGAAAGTGCGTGGTGGCTCACACTGTCAAAAGCTTTTCTGAGATCAAAGAAGGCGGCGTAAAAGTGTTTCCAGTTGGTCTTGCTCCATCTAATGAGCCGCTGATGAAGAATCAGGTTGGACTGCGCCGACTCGTCGTCAGAGGATGCACTCTGCAGTAGATAGATGTGATATGACGATGAAAAGCGGCCCAAAATGTATCTTGAATAAAGGCAAACCCACACGGAAGTGATAGTGATGGTTCGGATATCGGCAGCTAAAGAAGTATGTCGCACTTCGTGATGAAAACTGTCCCAGATATCCAAAGATATTCTGGCAGACAATGTGTAAGGAAAAAGTTATTCATTACCAGAGTAATTATGTCTCAAAGAATTTTTCCTAATTGGAAACCGCAGCGGATCTCTCGCGGATCTCGTGATAACAACGATACCTCTCGTCGAGAAGAGGGAGGAGCGTCTGCAGGCAAAGAACCGGATGCAATTCCTACCCTTGAACCTCAGGTGAAGAACTCTCAAAGGAACCATCATACAATTAATGGATGCTGGGTAAGATTACCTCCCGGCCCTCAACACGACATCTGCTAAGCTCATGAAGCGACACCTTTGGACAATTGTGAAATAGCTGTTGGTGATATTGATATAGTCATCTCTAATAGCTCAGCAGACTCATTGGGACGCCGTATGAGTGATTGGCGTTTCTTCTATTTACCTGTCCTGTTCATCTTCGATGTAATCAGAAACCTATCACAGAGATTATTAAAATCCGAGGCAGCAAGAGACCAATTAAAAAGATTGTCCCCCGCTCTAAAAAAAGGGGGGCGGGGGGGTAAAAAGTGTGCATATTCACGACATGTGCTTTCTGAAGACGCGTGGACCAACGATACACTCTGCCAACACCCACGTTGAGGCCGTTAGTCTCTTTCAGAAAACTTACCCCCTTTTTTACTCTTAAAACCAGCTGTGTTTTATGCAGCCCTCACCGCCTCCCCTCCCTCTCGACTACGGCCCTCTCCCGAAAGCGGGGTGGCGGGGCTATTTTGAGGACAACAATTAAGAGCTAAGCTGACTTTGCCTAGCCAGAAGAGGTAGGCGTGAGTCATCCGTGGACACACGCTCCCAAACTGCATTGATCCTTTCGTCCACGCTGGCGAAACTGACCGCGCCTCCTCGCTTCTGCGAGGGACCAGAAGCACTTTCTTGGAAGAATACGTACAGCGACCTTCTCACCTTTTCCGCCTGACATGGTCGGCAATAATGGCGGACGAGGAAGCTTGGCGGATGCGCAGAACATTACTGGAAAAAGGTCCATTGTCCGCGATCGGCCACGACAACCATCACGCCTGCAAACATGCTCTTGGTTGCTAACGATAAAAATAATCACTAATATTCGGTGCATGTGCTTTCATACTCATAATTGGATATCGTTTTAAAAAAGCAGCAAGTCTGCAAAGGCAGACGGCATGATAGGTGCTGTGTTACTCCTTTGAGTAATCGCAGCTCTGCATGAAATCAGCATTTTAGCGCTTCACTCTAGCAAACATACCAGATGCATTACAATTATTTTGCCTATAATTTATGCTTATGATTAACTTTTTATTAAAGCAGTAATTAGGGCTTTAAAGGGAACCATTTTGCTTTACAGCGAGCTTGAGCTCTATTCGTTAGCGCTGTTATTCTTTTCCAATAGCATGAGATAAACACCAGGCCGCTTAGTTCCCCCGTGCAGTTCCGAATCACTTGTACTGCATTTCGAGGAAACCCGTGTTATATAATGGCACGTGTTCGTGGTAGTGCTCATGAAATCAGCGCTACGCTCTCTCATGAGACACCAGCCAAATTGCAATTTGCACATGTCAAGAATGTCCTCGAGAGTGCGTTGCACGTTACAGTCGCTCGAGTCTTAACTGGAATATCAGCGATGCCAGACGAAGAACAGAAAGGGTTCAGGTTAACATGCATTAAAGTTAAAAAATCAAAATCGGATGAACGAGCGAGATTGTTGATGCCGTAATTTTATGTTAACTGAAGTAAGGCAACGTAATTCATGAATAAATTTCACTCTTATAATTCTGCTCCATTTCAACAAAAACGATCCCTACTCGATGATAAATGTGTCTCTTCACCACTAATACTTACAACGCTGAAAAATAAAAATGCTAGAAACTAGGGAAAGCATAATTCTGCAGCTGAACGGCATTATGAACGTGGACTGAATATTCTATATTGCATTAACGTTATTTTTGCGTAGAGCACATTTACTATGACATGAGCCAGGTATAAGCTTGCACCGCAGGGGTGCAAACATTGCTCTGTTTATGACGGTATAAGTTTAGTCTTTGACAAAGTAATTTTGCACTTCTAGTTGTAGCATAAATTTACCTGCTAAAAAGTGAAAAGCTTTCATGCTAGGATATGTTTATGCTTTCCTCAGACTAACACTTACCCCTCTCAGAAAGGCGTAATGTTATACTTAACTGGTTTAAAGTTACTCTTCTAATGTCAGTGCAAGTTTAGGCTATTAGAGCGTAACATTACACTATGGGCAAGAGCATAAATACTTAGTCTCCAAGAAACAGCGTAACCTACCCCCAAAAACGTGTCAGCTCAGCGACAAGTGATTTACCCTCCAAAAAGACTAAGATCACACCTTCCTTTTTTAGAGTGACCAGACGAGAGAAGCAGATGCTTCACGAGGCATCCCATTACCTTCCGGTAACACAGGGACGGGATCTCATTTGCCGCCTGTCCCGAAATTCCTGGTTAGGATGGGCATGGAGGAACGATGTGGGGAAGGGAATTCATAGGGATCAGTGCGGACACATGGGGGCGGGCCCCAGAACGACGCCGCCTCTCTTGCACCGCCTCGAGCCGATGCTTGTACTTATCACTCTTCCTCAAGGCATAAATGGCGCCCACCTACCTGGTTTGGGATAGTTCAGCAACGGCCTTGTTCGGGGAGTGCTCTCGTGGTGATAGATCCAGGTCCAGGTCGATGACAGTTTCGATCTCTGCGTCACTCCAGTGGGCATGCGAGGTTGCATGGCGCTTGAACGACCCTTCATCCTCTGGAGACTAACACCCTGCACGACCGGCGCCGTGCCATCCTCCGCTGCAGCCATCGAACCCCCCCCCCGCAGTGAATGGAGATGGCGCAGTTTCCAGCAGCAAGGCTGATGTTCTTGATAACCAGCCTGTTTTTCAGAGCTGTGTTCTTCATGCACTCTCACCACAAGATGGCCAGGACACCCTTCGGCGGGACTCGCCTCTGTGACCGCCCGTCATGCAGATGTACTATCCCGATAGAAAGAAACGCCAACAACGCGGCGTCTACACGCTCCGCTGTTCGAATTTCTTCACAGCGCTTTTACTTCGGTGATGGCACAAAGAAGCTGGAGTCATTCATGATAAATTCCAGGACGACTGTAACGCCTTTTTTGTACCACCAATGATATTTGCCTGTCGGCGATTGCCAGGAAGCCAGATGCTGAAGTCCTCCCGCACAGAGGACGAAAGGAACCTTCTGGTACATGGCAGACGTGAAGCCAGAGCTATCAAGAGCCCTATGCAGTGCCAAAGACTCATAAACATAGAGCAAGGATCCCACTGAGCCTACATTGAGTTATTTCCTGTTTATACATGCACTTGAGTGCACATGAAGTGAGGACAAGAAAGGAACCTACTTTTTAGTCGCACATATGAAGACAGCCATAGAAATCCAGTTAAATATGCAAAAAACCCTACTTATTTACACGCGAAGCTATACAAAAAATCCTGCTTATTTACTGGCGAAGCTAAAAGCATTAAGACACTACTGGCAATGCAGCCGCACATACCTCTGTGGTGCTAAAAAAGGCATAGTAAACAGAGTGATAACAGCGGTAGGAAAAACACGAGAGAAAATAAAGAAATCAGAAATCAGGAAAAGGAAAAAAGGCAGGGATATAGGAAAACCAGAATAAGGAGTGAAACGAAAGACGGAAAAACAAAAAAAGAAGAAAAAAGAAGAGAAAAAAGAAACAAGACCCCAAAAAAAACACCCCAACAAGAGATCGAAACACTATAGTCAATGGCGCAAAGTCAAAAGCTTTGGTTGCATAAGCCCAAAGCTGTGCGATCCCGGTAGAATATGGTCCCCACTAAATACCTCATGGCACCGCTCGGCTGTCAGTCAAGAGCATCAGGCATAGGCTTGAAGCTGGGAGAGGTCCCGTGAACATGGCTCGACGGAGGCCAGTGGTGTGCTTTGATTCTGCGGATCTTTACAGGCTGGACACCGCGGAGGCTGCACCAGCCGCAAGCAGAGTAGTTTGAAGTTTGTTTTTGAAGTTTGAAGTTTATTTTACCACAAAGGAAAAATTGATACATGAAATGTGGTAGGGAAGATGGGAAAAAAGCTCCACATTTCTAGCTTGACTAGCCCCTCCTCCCAATAACTGACAGCGGACGCGTTGACAAAGGTGAGTAGCACTTTGCGGCCTAGCTGGTTCTTGAACGACAAGCGCATAATTGAGAAAGTTGCACCCGTATCCACTAACGCCATGGTGGGCACACCATCCACAAGCACATGAACCGTGTTTTTCAACATAACAACCGAGGGAGGAATTTCTATACGCAGCGCACAGTCTCCAGTGGCCTCACCTCCAGCGGCCGCGCTGACTAGTTTCCCGGCGAAGGCGATGGGGAACGTCGCCGGGGTGACGAAGAACGGCGCGCAGAAGGAAAAGGTGGTGGTGAGAAACTTCGGTCGGAAACGGGAGAGCGGCTGCGTTGTCCGTCGGGCAGGGGATAGTCGCTCGTGGTCAAGGGCCATTGCCAAGGAGAGTCGTAAGAATTGTTAACTGGCGGAGCAGGATGGACGGGCCGCTCGTATCGACGCGGTGGACGGCGGCGGCAATAGCGAGCAATGTGCCCCTCGATGCCGCAGCGGTGGCACACGGGAGCGATGCGACGAAGACATTGTTCTCTAGAAGATTCTGGCGAGGCGGGAAGCACTGAATACCCACGCGCGTCTTGAGGCCTTCTGGCTAGACGCCGGAAAGAGCGCGGAGGCGGTCTTGAACGATGTTCGTAATCCGGATCGTAGTGCAGTTGGAAGTCCGCTGAGCGTGAGTAGGAGTGAGAGGGATGACTAGGGCCACCGAATCTGGACGTGTGTGCAGTGTTTGCTGAACTTAGCCCGGGCATCGAGGGTTCTATTAAAGGAGACCCTTGATAAACGGGAACTTCAGACGGCACAGATGGTGGACACCGTGCATGGGGCTCGAATCTCAGAAGTTCCTCGCGAACAATCTGGCTGATCATCGTGGAGAGTTCCGTAAAGCGCTCTTCGACGCTGGCCACAGTTGGGACGTTTGCCAGCCGCCCAAAGTTGGGCGTAATATGACGAGTCTTCAATGCCTCGAACGTGTGGACGTGCCGAATGACGTCTGAGACGGCTCTCAGGTCATCGCTCGCGATCAGAGAAGAGTACACATCTTCTGCAATGCCCTTCAGAAGATGTCCTAGTTTATAGTCCTCGGTAATATTACCATTCGTTATTTTGGATAACTTGAGGGCTTCTTCTATGTAGGTTGTGCAAGTTTCTTCCGATCACTTAGCCCTGTGTGCAATAGGGTGCCTCGATGCTCAGCGCTGCGCCGTACAGGGTGGAGACACGACCTTCGTGGGCGCCATCTTGGGGCAAGCGCTGAAATGCGGGCCTACGGAGCGTCGGCCGGTATCCTTCTTTAGAACGCGCTTTCGCTAGCAGGCTGAGCTGTATAAGGTTTCTGCATATATGCTCACAGTTCTGAGCACTTTTTGCTTAGTGATATAAATGAGAAAAGAGCTAGCGTTTGCTTACAAGCACAGCTTTTAGAGCAAATGGCCACTGTGCAGCTAGGACAGCACTTACTTTTTGGCCGTCTCAGATGCTCAAGGCGGTTATTTTAACTGCAGTGACTGCTTTACAGAGCAATGCCTTTTGTACTGCCAGAACATGACGGAGTTTATAAGGTGCATGACAAGCAAAAGGCTTTAACTGCGTCTGTTGATGCAGATGAACAACTAGTTGACGTTTTAGTCAGCCGCGCATATGAAAAATATTTTGCATCGCTGTCGGCTCGGGTCTCTTCCTGGTCAGGTGGCGTCTCAGGGGTTGGCGAAGAGCCTTTTGTAGCGTCAGGTGTAGAACTACCGGGAAAAAGCCGCGGTGCAGGCGGCTTTCTTCGGTTCGGCTGAGCTGTTCGCGCAAGAAAGAAATTAATTCATCAGTACCTAAAAATATCCGAGGCTCTAGTGCTGCTCAGATTATCTGATGCGGATACTAGGCTAGCAAGCCGAATGTGGGCAAAATCAAACAACGTCGGGACAGCCGTTGACTTGAGGAGCCGCCGTCCATTCATTCTGTTGCCCTCAAACTGATCTTCCTCGAAGTGGCGCTAAAATGAGAGAGACGATGAAACTGTTATTTCGCACCTCTGGTCGTGCGCACGCAAACACATGAGATAATAAAAAGGCGTTAAGGAAGCGGTGCGACATTATAAGCACAGGATCACGAAGTATTTCTGTGGACGCCAACCAAGCGACATTCGGGTGTCGGAGGGGCAAATTTAACTTCACTTAAATTTGGCTTAATCTCGGTCCGGTATTTGCGCGTTTGACAACGGTGCACTTCGCCTCGCGATGTGTCATTACATGGAGAAGAAAGAGCTGTATTCGGGATGAACTTCTGTACTGCGCAGGCACCTTGCTTCCTCGCCACCGCTTACTTAAAGCGACGGCCAGTTCACAATAGAAGTTTCTTCGCGACTAGTCGAATTGCCAGCCATATGCTGTAACCGACTTAATTTTCGCGAGGGCCTAACGTTTGCGTTCGTTGCGAATCGCAAATACCTCGAAAAATTATTCCCGTGAATAATTTGAGAAAAGGAAGGTGAAGGGGCTTATTATTTGTGCTGCGCAGAATTTAGCACTCGCGAAAAGACCACTTGCAAAATTCCAGGACGGCTGGCTCGTAGGCAGGTTTTTGCAGCCAAAACTCTCTGTTCATGGACTGCATTTCCACTTCCTACTCTGGCCAGAAAAGTGGGTAGGTAGCACGTGGGGGGTTCACCCGTCAGCCTCTATTATATTCTTTTTTGAAAAGGAGAGAGGGGAATGCTCCTTAATCTGCGTGAACCGGAAGCCTCGCAAGATCGAGTGTAAAGAGCAGCTGTTGAAAGAGTACAATGGCGCATTCCTTCGACAAATACCGGGCTCCACCTGCTTCACGTGTTTTCACCGCGGCTCTGAACAAAAAGAATGTGCGATCGCGAGAGAGTAAAGATCATCGTGAGACACTCCGTGAATGATACGGAATGAGTGTAGCTCACTGAAAGTTAAAAGACGCAATGATTCATATATTTAGCTTGTAAGCCTTCACATAACTGGTAATTCAAAATGTTCCGCCTCAAAAACAAAGCGCGCTACTTCCAATGCCAGGCAATGCGATGCAACACGTGCTGTACTCACGTTTCTAACTAGGCTTCGAGCTGCAGCTTTGAAGGCACACAAAAATTCCTGTTGCGCACAGTGCGAGATTGGCGAACAAGGCAAAAACATATATTCAAACCGCACAAAGTCAGTGCTTACAAGCGGATGGGCGGAGCGGTGTGGTTATAATGTTATTCCTACTGAAAGCACATAACTGTGAGCGACATTTAGAAAAAGATCTAAAATTTTTAGCACAGACAACGACCACGAGAAAGACGGTACCCGTACGGAAATGTCATATCTGGTTTGATATGAAAAAATCCAGATATGAACAAATAGGGATTTGGGCATATAAGGTCTTATATGAATATACGGGCATATATAGCCTGATATGCCCAATTCCCTATATACCATTATCTGAATGGAACTCATATAAGGAAATATATGTATATATGGTCGTATATGTCCTGATATGCCCAATTCCCTATATATCCATATCATGACTGAACTCATATATGACAATATATGAATATATCTGGCATATATGGCCTGATATGCCCAATTCCCTATATATTCATATCATGATTGAACTCATATAAGGATATATCTTGCATATATGGCCTGATATGCCCAATTCCCTATATATCCATATCATGATTGAACTCATATATGGATATATCTGGCATATATGGCCTGATATGCCCAATTCCCTATATATTCATATATGGATTGAACTTATATATGGAAATATATGTATATATGGTCCTTATATAGCCAGATATGTCCTATCCTTATATGACCATATCTGATGGAGCCCATATATGGGATTTCTATATATGGTCTTTATATACCCAGATACGGCCAAATCCGTATATAGCCATATCTGCGAACAGTCATATATGGATGAATATACTTATATGGGCCATATATGCCCAAATATAGATAAATCTGTATATGTCCATATTTGGTTGGAGCTTATATATGGAGCTGGTTCTATATACGAACATATACTGACAGATCTGCACATAACCTTATATACTTTTGGTTAAATGTTGAAGGGAAATTTCCCCTAAGGCGGAGCAGACTTCCATTAAGTTATTAATTACTTATTCGCATCCATCCAAGCACAGTCATACACCATGTCCCCAGACCAGGACGAATCTTTTTACGAAAGAGCAAAAGTTTCTGTGGAAGCTGTGTCGGGTCCCTTTGTAGCCGTGTGACTGCTTGGCGGAATGAAAATGAGTGATTACTCCCTTATTAAAACCTTATAAGCTTTCATATGGAAATATATAATAAATGGCAGCCTATGTATATGTGCCCTCATACGGCGAGATCTACCGAAGGAGACGGTACAAAAAACAAATTGAAGAAATCCAACGATTTGCGGCGCGCTTCATCTGCAATCTCTGCAAGCACCTAGGCTGCCCTTCTCCAATGTTGCAGGCTGCTACTTTAGAACAACACCAGCATCACAGCCAGTAAAACTTTTCTCATTCGAGTTCTGTGCTGCTCGCTCTCAGTGACTGCCTGCAACAGCGACGCGGCCTTCTATCACATTAGCCAATAAAGAGTGAGCCTGGGGCGTGGCGTCTCCAAACAGTGATGGAGGGCGGCCAAACAAAATATGTAATGAAATTAGCTACAACCATTGCAGAATGCTGTCATACATATGCCGTTATCGCCACATGCAGACGTAAGCGACTGTGCAGTACGTCCTTACCGCTACTACTTCATATATGTAATACAGCTTAAATTTTTGACGCAGATTTTTATTTTAAAACTTTGAGAGATACGTTGGTGCTGTGTAGGGGGGTTATACAGGATGGTTAACATTATGTAAGCGATAAACCTGATTTAATAGCCGATTAATTAACTAACATTAACTAATGAACCTTTCATTTTGATTCTAAGGGGCAATATTATGTTGCCAAATTAAAGGCCGTCATCGTAAAAGGTGAGCCCAGTTTCTAACTTTTTTTTAATTGGTATAGGGGTTTGAAATATCGAGCGCCAGATTTTGCGCATTTCAAAGCTCGCTGAGTTGGTTTACCCGCATTGAAAATGCATAAAACTGTCGGTCACTCTTTTTAAGCGTCAAACACGGACACCGTTTGTGTATTTTGTGATGTAGAAAAAGTTTCTTTGAATTCGGCGACGATACGACGCGCAGCGACGCGTTTATGGATATCCGAAGCGGACAAGGCAATTCATTGAGCTTGCAAGTGTGTATGTTCAGTATTTCGAACCACATTAACGATTACGAAAATTTAAAAGCTAAGGTTATCTTTTTTTACTGATGGCCTTCATTTTCGCGATACAGACTTACGCCCCAAAATCAAAATTATGAAAGCTGATTAGTTAAATATAATTAATCATTTTTCAGATTATTGAGCTCTATTACGCACATAATGCCCGTCTTGCTGTACGGTCGACCTTCACTGACCAAACCGACATCTCTCGCACTTTGTAAAATAAAAATCTGTAAACGTTAAAAAATGGCATCCAATACATATCTCTAAGTGCTGCTTTAAATTGAAAAACCACTCGGTTTTATGCTGCTCTAAAGCTCCTGATAATCATATAGCATAGGTAACACAAGTAACACAATTACCACATAGAAATTGCGCAGGAAATTTTATTGGGGTACATTTAATGCTCTTGTGGTTCTATAGTTCTGTATGCTTCTTATCGTCGATGCTTTTCTTTCTCGTTCCTTATTTCGCTGAGTTTAGTGCCCACGGCCAGCAACAGCAGCTTTCCGGAGAGCTCCCGCCCCTTCTTGGTCGGCAGGGCCGTTGTGTAGGCTGCGTGGGAGATAATTTAGAGCGATCATGATATAAATCTGCGCAGAACTTGTGCACATGGCCACAGTAGCATAAGTTGAAGAATTATGCACTGAATCCGAGACACCCTACCGTAAAATCCATTGTGGGATATTAAAGGTGCCCTGCGACGTACATAAAGCATGGGTTCTTTAATCTTTGTATGCAGAGTAAGGGACATTGTGAGTCCTGAACGCGCAATGAGATCACCGAAATCATAATATTTGATATTTTAATCTTCGCTAGAAATGCTTGTTTCGAGCCGATGGTGTCGCAACGCGGCGGCCATTTGCGGCAGCGGAAATGAGGTGGCATCTAGATAGAGCGCTGCCTTTCTCATTGATTGGGCGTCCAGTTTGCATATTGTTCCTTCATACTTGTGAAATGAATCCAAAATATTATGTCTCTGAGTACTGAAAGCTTTTTCGCATGCCACAAAAACTGGAAAGAAGCAGGGAAAGCGAACGAAAACTAACAAGAATGCAGCTAGGGGCGACACTTTCCATTCCGCTTCAAACCTTCATGGCGGCCAGCGCTGTTCAAAAAACGTTGGCTCAGACCAGAAAGCGCGCGCGTCGAGACCGGCCGTGACCATACCAAGACGGCAGCGAAAAAAAAGCCAGTCGATACACCTTGCCCAAAATGTGAAGAGAAAGGCGGGACAGGAGACGGGAGTCGAGTTTGGGGGGGAGGGGGGCTACCGCTGACAGCGTTAGAGTCCGACTAAAAAAGAAACTTCGGGAAGCTTCCTTTGTCGTTAGTCCCCCCTGCCCTTACTACGGTGTCGCGTACACGGGGGGAAGACGCCGTCAAAATGCGCGGCTGTCTACAGCCCCGACAAAGCAACAACTGCATGCACGCTTCCGCTGCGTGGGCGCTAGGCGCGGTTCTGATTTGTAGCGCCCAATCTCGGTACTGGGTGAGTGAAATGGGAGAGGGAAATGCGTTTTCGTCTGAGCTTTTCATTTCGAATTTTTAGAGTGGAATAACTTTCGCTTGCATGCTCCGATTTCAATAATTCTTTTTGCTCTGGTCTCTGGAACGCATGATGAATCTATTTAATAATATTAACTGGTACAGAGCAAATCATCGCGATGCCCCTTTAAAAGCTTAGCCTCATGCTTTTTTTTGGGGGCTTTACCATTAAAGTTTCCTGGCACAACCGCGAACGGAAACAGGTATACGCCAATTGTTTCTGAAACACGTTCGTTCGCACTAACCACCCGAAATAAAACGCGTACCAGCTCTTCATTCCACTGCTCCTGCTTAGCTGTAGAGCGCAAGCCTTGTGGCAAATGTAATGGGGCCATTGTAGCCTAATTGAATACGCAGAACGCAGCAATGCTGATCCCGTGTTAAAATAGAATTAGCACTATTACTTACGACAATGATACGTGCATATGACAGAATCCATGACAGGTTGTTGTCTACGTCTCGTTACTTAGAAAATACATCCCTAACTAGCCCCGCAATGTGCTTAGCGAGGTTAGTCTATGTTTTTTGCGTTACACAATTCATATCATGCACTTGAACTACCGCTGGCAGGAACGCAACTCGGTGGCGGTAAAAATTTAGCTACTGAAAAATGAGAGATTACTCTCCGACTGCACATAGAAATAAATCATGCATTATGATAGCATTTAGCTTAATTTATAGCCCTATCATCGAAAACTGCCGACGGCATTGACAAAGGTAACCAACAAAGCAATACGGGAAAAACAGTAAATGGTTGTTCACGCTTACCTGAAATATTGATGATTGCAGGTTCACAGAAACCTTGGTATTTCCCGCTCACTTGCACCCTGGATCCTTCCGATGGCTCATCATCCCATGCATGCTTGGCGCAGGTCATTTTCACGACGTCAAAAGTGTCTTCTTCCTCAAAACGCACAAGTGTGGCGCTGTACCATGATTTCAAAGGAAAAACAAATGGATGCAACAACGGGTATAACCGGAAATTGCTCCGGCACGAAAGTGCGTAGCACACTGCAGAGTCCAGCTTCTAGCTCTGTGCAACAGACGACAGTCAAGGGTGGCGCCACCAATGCCTTCCTTAGCAAATATCTGTGCATATCTGTGCATGTCAGATATCGGCACCTGCGCACGGGCGCTCGCGCGCGCGTCAGAAGCGGGGTCCGGTTTACAACAATGGGAGGACCGCGGGGGCTGTCGGGGACTTTCTTCTTGGCTTGAAGCTCTCCTCCCCTAAATTTTCTTGGAATCCTTGCAGCTCCCCAACCATCTCTTGTTCACGGCTTGACATTTTTTTCAGTCGGCTCCCGAGGGAGAGCGAGCCAGCACCAGGAGCATGGAGGTTCATGCCACTTTTCGACGCCCGTCGCGGTGCGTGCTGGGCGCGCAGGCGCTTCGCGTGTATGCCTTGGAAGTGTCCATCGAGATGGGGCTTTATATCGCGTGTATCTTTATCAACATAAATATAACTAACGATACCCCTGCTGCGTCGTGTTTTTGGATCACTCTGTAGGACGTATTATGTAAACTGAACCGAATAAATATTTCGTCCTATCTACATAAACCAAAGAGAGGCTTGATTGAAACCTGTTATATTCGAAGTGATTGTTAAAGCGAATTTCGAAAATCGCTAGCTCTCTGCTCCTTGTGCTGGAGACTGCGCAATGAATTCGACCATACATCACGTCAGATACATCACAAAGGTCCCAATCGCCTTTCCTAGAGATTGATACGATGCGCAGCTTGACGTTTGCATTCGCTCGCAGATTTAGCATCTGCTTGTTCCGCAGATTCGGCACCCCATGCGTGAGCGGTCTTCTCTTCTTGAATGCCTATACTAGCTGCCCGTTGTGGCACATAATCACGTCATTTTACATGTTTGTTGCTTTAGGACAGGGTAGATTACGGGAAAGTTTCAGCTGGTTATCAAAGGTAACGGCGCGCCTTCTCTATCAAATATGTAGCTAGTAAAACGGCAATTTCCGTTTTGGACAAATAGGTTTCATGTGTTTTTTGCACACATAAATGATGTTGTGAAGGTGCGGTTTCACAATTTATATTAAGAAATGATTAGCGGTACACCACAGCGGTTTCTGTATGCAAGTTATTCGGCCAAGCGGCCGTATAGTGTGGTGGGATTATCACCGTTAATTTCCTAACAAACCTCTTAAAATTCTAATTACTTGTTGAGGCTTAAGTGCTTGTTTTTGTGAAAACACAGGCAGTCATTTTGTTAGTGCGTTATCTTTGCCTGAATTTTTCAAAAAACGACGGCGGTCTGAGGTATCTTCAATGTCCGGTTAAATCGACGTGATTACGACCTGACTAGAGTGACCAAGGGCACCAAACTTTTCCCTGGTGTGATGACCAGGTGCATCTCGTGATGTTGCTTCGATTTCTCTTGCCTAGAATGAAACAAAACACTTTTCAGCTTCTTCTAGTGCTCGTCGTCATGAACACACAAAAATCAGCAACAAATGCCTTCTACCAGGGAACAGCAGTTAGCATACTTCATTGGAAAAATTAGATCGCTGGTATATACTGTTTTGCATGCATTATTGCACGGATTGGGTCGGAATTTTTTTTTTTGAGGGGGGGGGGGGGATTTGTGTGCGCTGTACTCCATTGCAGCACACAACAACATGTTGTAGTTCTTTAAGGAGAAGCAGAAGGCTGCAACGGCTATAAGAACCGAATTGCCTGATCTGAGGGTCGCTTTTCACTCCAAAGTTGAGGACGGGGATCGCCATCATCGTCATCCGTGATCAATTTTACAAGACAAAGAACCCTCCCATCGACCACCGATTAGCTGCTGTTGAATTCAGTCGGGCAGGGTGAGGCTACCCTTGTTTTTTGTCACATCTGCTCATCAGACATTCCATAAGCCTTGACTGTGACTCGCTGCCCTTGGAGTCCACTCTGCCACTCTAAACGCCGACCTTTGTTCGGCTCGTTACTTGGCGACCCTAAGCTCATTTTTCCGCATTTTGTTAGTGCTAAGATATGGATGACACCAGTTTGTTCAGTAATACTCTAATCGCTCCCCTTGACGTTATCGCTAGTATTTTCCTTGCCATGCTCAATGCGTGCTACACGGCTGCTTGAAATCCCGTCGAACCGATCGCCACTCGAGTCGACAGAGCTTTGCGGAAAATGGGAAAAAGATATCTTAGCGGAAAGTTGAGCACTCAGAGGCTCTTCGGCGTCCGGCCGACATTCGACGGTTTCAAACGCTTACGAAATGCGAACAGAGACCGCCCCTGTCATTGGCGGTGGCCGTTATCTTGCCTCAGAGTCGCGTCCCGCAACTGCTTCGGCCCTCTTGATTTCGACATCTGCTGCTGACTTGTTTCTTCTCCTCTTTGTTTAGCACACTGCTTGCGTTGTCGCTAATTTAGTGCTTCAAGTTAATGACTCGTCATTCAGCATTTACAGCGTGTGCGTGAAATTTCAGCGGGAATACACAAATGTCGACTGCACTGCAGTACCACCGTTGCCTGTGATCGTTTGTATGGCATAAAACGCAAGCTATGTTAAATATTCTCTTTCTGATGCGCGGATTGTAACTATACTTATTTACACAGCATGATCACTGCAAGAAGACCGGATGATTGCGACGAAACACTTGATAGCCGGAGAACTGGCGCTTCTCGGTCGTGGCAGATCCGCTTTCTTCCATACCACAAATACTCGGTGCTGAACTGCTTTATCCAGAAGCATGTTCGACGATTGATCGCATCAACGAAAAGGATCTCATTTGTTATCCACGAGCGGCGCCAGTGGTCGACTGTTGACGGCTCCCTAAAGCAATGCTCGGCATGCCGGGTGACACCGGCGCTTCCCGCTCGTTCTATTCGTCCTGCGATATCAGCAATCCTCCGCTAAGGGTTACAGTTTCCAAAACTTCACTTGTGACAATTTGCATTCGCCAAAACTTGTGTATTCACACTCCACAAAAGCCGAGACCACATACGCGAACAATGCGGACTAGCGCTTATTCGTCGAAAGCAAGGGTCTCATCGAAGCAGCTCATGACGGCGCTGGAGAGCTCGGAAAGCGCCGTGATATGTTCTGGTTGCGTGCACAATGGACTTCAATTCAAGAGACAAAAGCTATCTTTCTCTGGTTTAGTATTTTTTGCGGTAATATGGGGAGTCATCGTACTAAGAAGCAAACATAATGAGCGTGAGCGTCAGGTTCATAATAATTAGGATAGGATGTACAATCCAGCCGGAATGAAACGCGAACACGCATATCGCCTTCTTTTTCTACATTGCAGAGAGGTATTCACTTGCAGCCAGTTTAAAAATATATACTTCGGTAGACCCTTCACCCAGACACAGGAATCAGGCTAGTTCTGCACGACAGTTGAAAGTAGACAGGCAAAATATTTTGTTTTGTTCCCATGCGCTGTTCGCTTGCCTTGCTGTAGACGGAACAAAGTGGGCTTAACTGTTAACATGTGACCAGTAAATAATTTACATTGCATTTTTTTTTCACATGGTGTTTCGAATAGGGTTTTAATAGCCGAACGACAGCTGTGGTGTCGAAGTTAGGTATAGGCTCCATGCGCTGCAGTTTGGCGAGCACGAGTGACGTCATCTAGGTAACAGGGAAGAGGGAGGGGGAGGGGAGGGAGGTGGACGTCGCTCTCTCGTTCAGTTTGCAGTCAGCTAGGAGAGCGCCAAGATATTCCCTCCGAAAGCGAAAACAAACTTCGCTAATTATGGCTGGCTCGACCTGCTGCTGTGTTTATATATCGAAGATAAAATTTCATCACTTTCTATGGAGACAGAGTCTATTTTGGAACTAAATTCATGAGAGCAAAATGGGAACAGATTTACATAGTCTGGGGTGTTTTCAATGAGCCATCACTGGTAGGAGTCCTAGGAGTTGCTTTGTTTCTTTGTGTAAAGAGAAGGTTTTTTGGGGCGTTTTTGGAGCGGGCATCTGTAGTTTCAGACTACGGTTTTTTATACATCTGTGTGGTTCAGCGGGTTAGGGCAGTTTATTTTACATGCGTGCGTGCGCGTTGTGGGTACGATGTCGTTTTTCTGTGTGTGCTTACGTAGTTTTTCACGATGTTTCGCTTATAAGTTTTTCTGTATTGATTTTTATCACGTTGCATAGAGCGGTTTAAAATTCTTATATTGATATTGGTGAATTCCCGCCATGTAAAACCTTTTTCTGGATCAATAGAAAGAAAACTAGAAAGTGCATTACATTTTGTAAAGTAATTTATTGCATGTCACATCGCTAAACCCTTCCTGAAGTTTACCATCACAATGCGATACACCACGGCAAAATTCCTTTGCTGTCCCTAATTGCTGTCCCCTAAGCCCTGAGTAAATACCTAACACAAAAGTCCTGTAACATACTCAGCAAGAAATGCTTAGACTTTTTGTTTCCTTACACCCATGCTTCTCTGAGCGGGATACATCTACATAAAGCAAAGCAGTGTTCATCCTGAAGACATCCAGTATATAGCACTACCATTGTCTGTGTATAGTAACGATGCTTTTTTCGCAATTCCAGCCGATCATGTTAGGTATGCGGCTGATTTCATTATGTGAGTCAATTAGACACCTGTTCTTCAAACTGTAAGGGCACTTAAAGGAGTATGCACACCTAACTTTTGGATGCGTGTTTTCTTCTTTGCATGCATGAGGCATTATTATACATGGAGTACCACGTGGTGTTCCTACAACTGCTAAATAATTTGTTATCGATTTTTTCTCTTGCTGTTTAAATTTCAATAACTTACCTATGAGTGGGACGTCAATGAGTGAGGCACGAAAAACTGCAATATAATCCCTGCGTCCTCGTTTTAATTCACTACAATGCTAAAGCCAGTCAACCAGCTTCGCTATCCGGACTTGTAATGTATCCGGAATGTAAAACAGCGATTATATTGCACTTTTTTTATGCCTGCTGGTCATTTCCGAAATTCTGTGTGGGCACGTCGCCGGCGGAGCGCATGGAGTCAGCAACGCCTCGACTAGTACCCGCGTGCTGCTCGCGCTGCTGACACTCTTTCTTTCATTGTGAACACGTGCCTTCCTGCTCGTGGGTGCACAAAAGAGGGGTTGCCGCTCGTTGTGAGTCATGACTGGAATGCCGCGACGTTGAGAGAGTGGAGAAACGTATTGTTGTCTCGGGTGCTGCCAAAATAGTTCTCACAACATCAACGGCCAAGAGCAGCCCGTGCAACTCTATAGATTTCCTGGACATATGTCCCACATTCCTGGAAAAAAAATTCAATATTCAAAATTTGTCACCACCTGCCAAGGAAATTTTGGAGGTAATGGTGAATCTTATCGATGTGTAGCCAAATCTTGCAGAACTTTTCCATCGCTCGCATCGAGCGATAACAAAAACATTAATAGCAAGACAAAAAAAAACAATGCAATTATGTCGACGGGAAGTTGGTGTAGTGAAATCTTCCATTCTATTTTCCATTCTAGTGCATTCTATTTGCTTCCTTTAAATATGTGCTTTGCATTTTGAATAAAATCAGTAACCTGTCTTGTGTGTGTGTGTTTCGCGCAACTGCCATGTCTGATGAAATCTTCGAGTGTACAAAAAACGTTCATGCACTTTTTCCCATTCAAGAATAGGTTTTCCCCGGAATTGCTGTCTGTGAAATGATTGAGAACGAGAGACGGCAAGCCTGGATAACTTCTTTGCGCAAGCTGAAGTAGGCGGTTTTCTCAATTGGTTTGGTATGTTGCGCGTGTATATTATTTCTGACGAACTTTCATTGTAATTCACTAAGCATGCAGTGTTTAGTCGTAGAGCTCGCGCTAACGAAACTATTTTTTTTTTTTGCCGTTAAAGCCCTCCGCCGGTAAGGTAATGCAAACAAATATTTTGGAGGCTGACATCAACAGCTGCGTTAGGCAGACGCGTGTGAGGCAAGGTCAGTGATCGCCTCATTGTTCCTTTGTGTGACGCCCGGCTCAATTTCCGAAGTTATTTTGCTAGATGTAAAAAATGTCTCAAAGTAAAAGTAGTAAAGATATTAGCTTGCACATGAGTGAGCATTTGAATATAAGAGATGGCTTTGCAAATAAATTGTTTTGGGAAAGCACGTGCGCTGCAATCGGCATTAAATTTAATGTACCTACCACTGCGTAGTGATCGACCAAACTATAGCATTTTTTCTGTTAGCCGTAAGCGAGCAGCTGGTAAGCGCATTTCGCGCGTATTTTCGTTTTTCTTTTCAGCCTCGAATATTTTCATTTTACGTCCAAATAAACACATACTCGTTATTATTCAGCGAAAAACGTAAAGAAATTCCAACTATTTGGCAAAAAAGTTGCTCAGCTACCCAAAAAAATTAAGTATTTTGCGAAAATGTCCCGGCCACAAAAAAAAGGTATTAGGCTCGAATTACACGTCTTAAATGAACTTGCCAATTACTTGCGACATACATGTCGGCGCAATGGTGACGGCGGTTTCGTCAACAATCTGCTCCACGAAGTGGACCTGATGCACTGTCAGTTCTCTCTTTTTTTTTTCAGGTTCGGCGCAGAAAAAAAAAATCGCTGACCACTCTTTCTTGGAACCTGCACCTAAGAGGGTACTGTCGCTATAGAAAGAAATGCGAACAGCGCGGCGCCTAATTCGAACGCAAGTACGCTACAGACATGAATTCCAATTTCGCAGTGCGTAGGCAACATGCTGTTCACATTATTTTCTATCGCCCTTGTACATTTTCCTAATCCTCTTAATCTCGTCAGCGTTCTAGCACGAAGGAAAAAGCAAGCGTCAGCGCAAACAGATTTCCAGCTAGTCCAACACGTGCAAAGTATGTGCGGAACTGGTTTTTTTCAAGAGAAAGGGCGTTACGCGCAACTTCTCAATGGGAGGGGTGACAGGTCTGTCCGGTCAATTGTGGGGAGTCGCGGGAGACGGTGCTATGGTGCTTTTCACTCGCGCTTGCAACGCCCCTCTGCAAAGCTCTGGTTCCCTCGGTACCCTCGGCGTGCCTTTCGGAGCGAAAGAAAGTGGGAAAGTGGCACGGACCTGGGGAGACCGGTTCTGACTTTTCACCGAGTCGGACGTGTTTTTTGACGCTCCTTCGACTTCGGCCTGGCCTAGCTACGCCGTTCAGCACTCGGGTTGGGCCCGCATCGCCTGCACGTACGGCCCGCAGGCAACGGACCTGGACCTGGGATAAGCACCTCACGTGGCCCCCGGCCATGGAGCCCCACCAGGTGGCCCGCGGCCGCGGAATGCGCAAGCCTAGGACTGTGCCAGACGGACCTCGTTCACAGAGCGCACGCCGCGACCGGTCTCTCGAATCATCTCCGCTGCTAGAGAGGTGGATAGAGTGCGTGCAGCGCGCAACACAGCGCGCTGCCCTGACTCCGGAGACGGCGAAGGCAACGTTACGCACCTTGGC
Source organism: Amblyomma mixtum (assembly GCF_055824585.1). NCBI lineage: Eukaryota > Metazoa > Arthropoda > Arachnida > Ixodida > Ixodidae > Amblyomma > Amblyomma mixtum. The sequence continues at coordinate 340,588,342 of NC_143014.1, read as the reverse complement.
CCTTCCGCCACGTGCTGCTGCGATGGCGGCGCGCGCGGACGAACACGTGGAAGCCGCCATTGCCAGCCCGGTCCAGCAGCCACCACACGGTGATGGCCAAATTCCGGCAGCGGTGGTAGCAGCCGTAGAAGAGCCAGAGGGGGACGACGCCATGGATCAAAGCACCCATCGCAAGCGGCGCCGTTCCACCCAGTCTGAGGAGGGGAACAAAGGCAGCGGGGGCGAGGAATCTGCTGCCAAGCGCGAAGCGCTGCAGCTCACTGCACCTGTCTCACCTCCCCCTCCGCGTCCAGAGGGAGCGATCACAGGACAAAGAGCCAGGGCGGTGACAGCGGACAACAGCGTGTCTGCCAGTACTAGCTGCTTTCCCCCTGCTCTCGCCGGAACGCAAGCCCCCACCCTGAGGGACCAGCGGCCGGTGACGACATCGGCTGACGCGGCGCGGCAGAAGCCAGCAAACCCGGCACGTGACCAAGAGGCCGCAGCTGCGGCTCTCAGACGGAGCGCGGCGCACGCTGCCAGCGTGCCTGACAGCAACGAGTGCCACGCCCCCCCGGCATCCTCATGCTCCCTGGAGGCCGCCGGCCTGATCCCCTGGCGCCAGGCTTCAACCCGAGCACAGCGAAGGCGTAAGGCTGCCCTGCAGAGAGCTGCTGCTGCTGTGGCGGTCCATGAGGAGCTCCACTGGACAGTCCTGTTCCGGCCAGCGGAACGCGGCGTGGCCATAAGCAGGGAACAGGGCTGGGAGATTGCTGAGGAGCTGGGCCCGCGCCCAGGCGTGCTGGCGGTTCGCGTTAATACGCGGAGGAATGTGGTGGCGGTGGACACCGGCTGCGCAGCTACCTTCGGCTCGCTTCTGGCCACGACTGTCATCCGTGGCCTGGCTGTGTGCGCCAGGGAGCCAGCTCCTCGCAACCAGTCCAGTGGGCTCGTGTTCGGCGTGGACGCGCGCCGCTCAGCGGACCAGCTGCTTGCCGCCGTGGAATCGGCGGTGGCAGTGACGTCGGCGTCGCTGTCGGGAAGCACGCTGCTTCTCCGATTTGCGGCGCCGATCCCGCCACCGTATGTGTTCATTTACAGGCGGCGCCTCGCTGTCCGGCCCTGCCACCCGCGCCCACTGCAGTGTTCCCGCTGTTCCAGCCTGGGCCATGCCACCGAGGCCTGCAGAGCTGCTGCCCGCTGTGCCCGCTGCGGTGGACCACACGAAACTGGGGCGTGCACCAGCGGAAAATCGCGCTGCTCAAACTGCGGCGGCCGACACCCTGCCACGGACCCTTCATGCCCCCACTGGCAACGAGAGAGGCATGTCGCCACGATTTTGGCTTCGTCAGAGGTGCCTCTCTCACGACGGGCCGTGCGCGCGGTTGTACGTGAAGAAACGGCGCCGCAGGCTGCACAGCAGCAACCAAGCAAGCGCAGATATGCGCAGGTTGTGGGCCACAGCAAGCAGCAGCAGCAGCCTTCTCAGCAGCTCCGGCCTCAGAAGCAGCGGTGGCAGCATCCCAAGCAGCCGGCCGGTTCCCGCACCGCACCAGTGAGGCCCGCACCCACTACCTCCGGTGGTTCCCCTCTGGACGCACGCGATGCCTTAATCGAGCGCCTGCAGGCCGCGCTGCGAGCACTAAGCGTGCTCCTGCCAGAGGGCTCCGAGGGTCGCCGCATCTGTGAGGAAGCGACAGGCCCTCCTGCACTAAACAGCCAACAACATGGCTAGTCGCCGGGCAGCACCCCGCATTCCCACAGTCCTGCAATGGAACGTCCGCTCCCTTGCAGCGCGATACGCTGAGCTCCGCTCACGCATAACATCCGAACAACCAGAGGTGATCGCGCTGCAGGAAACTTACGTCCGGCTGCGGGATGGGGAGCCCCAAAGGCGGCTGCCCGGCTACATCGGCTACCATTCACCAACGAAGTGTGAGGAGGGGTCATGTGCATCAATCCCTTGCGGCGACCCAGCCCATCGACCCGGAAAATCGCGGGCCTCCATCTATGTGCGGCGCGACGTCCAGCACGCGCTCGTCGGCACGGCGGCGGCGACGAGTGACGTTCAGGAGTGCGTGGCAGTGACAGTGCGCGTCGGGGGTGTTGACACATCAGTGGCCAGTGTTTATGTGCGCCCAGCTGTGGCGTGGAACGCGCTGTGTTTTCGTGCTGTGTCGTCGTGTTGTGCCCCGCGCCAGCTCATAGTTGGTGACTTCAATGCCCATCATTGTGCGTGGGGCAGTGCGCGCAACGACCGGCGCGGCGACGACCTGCATGACACAGCAACGCAGCTGGGACTCACTCCCCTCAACACTGGCCAGCCCACCTTCCGACGGCGTGGATCGTCAGGCTCCTGCATCGACGTTGCGTTCGCGTCCAGCGGCATCGAGGCGACCTGGCGTCGTGCACCATCCCTCTGGGGCTCGGATCACTTCTCCATCACCATAGAGCCCACTGCTAAAGAGGCGCGCCCCATGCGTACGTACGCTATCGTGAATTGGGGCCGCTTCCGCCAAGAGGTGGACGCCGCCGCTGCGTCCGGCGCCGATTACTTCACCAGTCTTGTCCGGAGCGCCCTCGCAGCCACGCGTCGCGCAGAGGTGCGGGCAGGTCAGCCAACACCCGACAATAAGCTGCTCGATCTGCGCGACAAAAGGGACAAGGCGGAGCGCAGGGCGCGACGGACGGACAAGCCAGAAGACTGGACGGTCTACAATCGGCTAGACGCAGCGGCAAGACGTCACTCCAACAAGCTATATCGACGGCAGTGGGCTTCTCTCTGCAACACGATGGAGAAGGATCGCAGCTCGCGACGGCTCTTCACCACACTGCGGCGCATCACTACACCTCAGGCGAACCCTCAGCCACTGGCCGCTCTCGCCATCTCGAGCGGCCAAACAAACCAACAGCTGGCTGAGCAGTTCGCTGACCGATTCGCGCCACAGTGCCCCGCGAGCAGTGCAGTGACGACATCGGGCCCCAGTTTCGATTCCAGTGCCTCTTCCCCCGCCCCGGATGACGGCCCGTGCAACGCGCTCTTCACTGCGGCGGAACTGAACGACGCGCTGCGCCACTGCACCCGCCGCTCAGCGCCCGGGCCGGACGGGGTTACCTACCAGATGCTGCGCAACCTGGACGCGGAGCAACGTCAAGTCCTCCTGCGGCAGCTCAACCTGGTGTGGGAACGCGGGGTGCTACCTGAGGAGTGGCGCACAGCGGTCGTCTGCCCGATACCGAAGCCAGGCCGCCCACCCACGGAGCTCAGCGGATACCGTCCAGTGGCGCTGACGTCGGCGGCGTGCAAGCTGATGGAGCATATGGCGCTCCAACGCCTGCGTGCGCGGGCCGCGGAGGCGGACTTGTTCGACGAGCGTCAGACAGGGTTTCGCGGGATGCGCTGCGCGGCAGATTCAATCGCGGACGTTGTCTCCGCACTCGAGCACGCCGTGGCGGCGCGGCAGGTAGCACTGCTCTTGCTGCTCGACGTCTCGAGTGCGTTTGACAACGTCCACCGTGCGGTAATTCTCGCGAGGCTGGAAGAGGCGGGCGTGGCCGGTCGTCTGTTGCGTTATGTGCAGGGGTTCCTTAACGCTCGCACTATTCGCGTGCGCGTGGGAGCGGCTCTCTCTCAGCCCCGCCCGGTGGATCTAGGCGTGCCGCAGGGGTCGGTGTTGTCCCCGTTCCTGTTCAATGTGGCGATGTCGGCGGTGCCGGGCTGTCTGCCCACAGGCAACCGGCACCGCGTGTACATCTCCATATACGCGGACGACATCGCTCTGTGGTGCTTGGGACCTCCGGGCGAGGCTTCCCGCGTGAGAGACTGCCTCCAGGGTTCCCTTGACGCTATCGGCGACCGGTTGCGGGGCCTCGGTCTGGCGCTTTGCGCGCAGAAGTCTGCAGCCATGGCCTGCGGAGCTCGCAGATGCGCCCGCCTGGCGCCGCTGACGTTGGCTGGGACGCCGCTGCCGTGGAAGAGCTCCGTGCGGTACCTCGGCCTGGATATTGACCAGCGCCTCTCCTTTCGCCCCGCGGCGACCAGGGCCTGCCAGCAGATGAAGAGGACTACAGCCGCCGTGCACAAGCTCACCGCCCGGGGCCAGGGGATTTCTCAGCAGGCTGCGCTGCGCCTCTACAACGCCGCAGCCTTAGGGGCGATACTCTACGCGCTGCCCCTCGTCACGGTGCGCAAACCATCATGGAAGGCACTGGAGGTGCAGCATCGCAAAGCGCTGCGGACCTGCCTCGGCCTACCCGGCAACTCGCAATGCGAGGCCACACTGGCCGAGGCGGGCGCGTGGCCGCTGCAGCTACAGGCCACGCAGCGCTCGCTGCACCACATCGACCGCCTTCACCGCGCTCCGGACGGCGGGGAACTCCTGCAGCGCCTTCGTCAATACCCGCGCTCAAGAATGGGCGCGGCACTGCAGGAATATGACCAGCTGACGCGCGCCACGCCCCCCTACGGCCTCTGCTCCCCCTGGCCCCTCACGACGGAGGTACAGCGAGAGATCGTCGGCATCGCGGGAAAACGCAGCACACCACTATGTGCGGTGCAGCAGCTAGCCGGAGCCGTCATCTACGAGCAACTGCGCGACCATCTGCTTGTGTTCACTGACGGCTCCGTGGTGAGCGAAAACTGCTCGCTCGCTGCAGCGGCCACCATCCCCGCCCTGCAGCTGCACCGCCAGCAAAGAGTGGTTTACCTGGGCTCTTCGACCACGGCGGAGCTACTGGGTCTTCGCCTGGGCTTGGATCTGGTGCTCACCCTTACTCCGCCGCCACCCAGGTGTGCTCTGCTGTGTGATTCCCGTGCCGCCCTCAGCCGCCTGCAGACTCCCGGCCGTGGCACCCCGTTGCTGTGCGCGTTACGCGAGCGCATTGAGCGCCTCGCGGAGCGCAGATGCAGTATTCGCGTGCAGTGGGTGCCCGGTCACTGCGCCATCCGCGGCAACGAGCAAGCCGACGAGCTCGCCACCACCGCACATCAGCTTCCTCCCAGCGACGAACCGCTCGCCCTGGAAGACGTGCGTGCGGTGATCCACGACCACCTCCGTCAGCAACAACCGGACCCTCGCATCGCGCGAGGAGAGCGCATTTCTCTCGTCGGCGCGCGCTCACTGTCGCGCCTCCAGCGGGCGATGATCATCCGAGTGCGCGTCGGCTGCGTGTGGCCCGGGGTAAGACGGGTGCGCCACGGACTTTCGTCGAGCGACGCGTGCGCTGACTGCGGCGCAGTGGAAACATTGGAGCACATGCTCCTTCGCTGTACCGCTTCTGCAGTGCCGCGTCGCGAGATGCTCGCGGCCTACAGGGCGCTGGGAATCATCCCGGACAGTCTCGAAGCGCTCCTGTGGCCGCGCGGCAGTGCGCGCACCCGCGACAGAACAATGGTGAGCCTCTGTGTGTTCATCGAGCAGGCAGGCTTTACTTCCCGCTTGCTCTTCGCCAGGTAGTGCACGCGTGACAGGAACGCTCCGTTGGTGCTACCTCGGACGGTATACGCGGCCGGGCGCCCCACCCCGGCCGCTAGTGCAGTGTGTCGCGCGCGCGATTAGTCCGTGACAGGACGCTATATGTGCGCGCGGCTATGTACATTGTGTTTACATCTTTTGTGATTGTGCGCAGTGGTCGCTCGCGCGCACTTATTTTCGGACAATGTTTGGACATTAGCGCGCGAGCGGCCCGAACTTGATTACTTTTGTATTTTGTAAATAGTGTACAATGCTCTCCCCTATCCTTTCTTGCTGTCGCTCCCGTCTATACTTCTCCTCACTATCCTCTCCCTTTCCCTTTCATTTCCGCCGGCTGCAGCTCGGGTGCTTAAGATATTAGATAGCAATTGCCGCGGCCGGCAACACTCTTTCGCTTCACTTTTTATTTATTTATTTATTTATCTTTTTTTTAAATAAACCACTACCACCACCACGGACCTGGACTACCCACCCTCCAGCTACCTTCTGAGCACCGCCGAAGGCGGCAATGTGTCGCTTTTCTGCTATTCTGGGCGGGTCTCGAAGGTCTGCTTTTTCACCGCCTCAGTAACGCCATCTCTCGCTCAGTAGGGTAAGGAACATTTTGCCGTGAGTGGTGGCTGACCGTGGACACAGCGGCGACTCATTTATTACGCAAATAAGGGATGTCTTGCGTTCCCGTGACGGTCGGTCTCAGAACTGGCATCTGAATATCGGCCGGCAGTAGAGGTTGGATTATCAAGGGAAGACAAAGTTGAGGCGAAAAGAAACAGACCAACGCGCATAGTATCAAGAACTATTTGCAGAAGATTTTTTACAAACTGTTCAGCTTGGCACAACAGTCGGAGTAGAATGGCGAGCTTGGTCAGTACACCGCGGAGATTCGGTGGCGCGGAAAAGGCGATAGGTAAAAGATTTGCGTGTAGCTGTGGAGTTTTTCTCGTCTGCATTGTAAACGTTTTGCTGGCAACTCTAGATAGATGAATTTACAAACATTTTGTATTTTTTCTCTGATAATTATACTAGAGCGTTTTAATCTTCATCCCTGTGCCGCAAGGAGCGATGTGTTATTTACGCTCCTGGACAAGAAATGGCTGTATCCTGCAGCGGTTTTGCAAACGTTTGTTGTACGGCATTACCGCAAACAATTAATGCAGATTTCCCAGTCCTTCAGAACGACATAGTTTTGGGGAACAGCGCCCAAAGAAGGAACGTACACCGCACCACCGGCTTGATGGTTTGAGTATTCATCACGTTTGCGAAGGGGCTGAGTTCGATCCCCAAGCGGTTGTTGTACGTTCGGGACTCTATAATCTATCTATGTTCCTAAAAACTATGATTTCGATCGCAACCAACTCGCTGGACTTGTAATCCACTTATTTAGACCCAGTCAGGAAGGTTCAGTTCGTCAGGAAGGTTCGAAGTCCACCCAAGATAGAAAGCGCGTATATGCATGTATAAGTGCATTTAAATCATAGAAAAGTTGAAGGTGATTTATAGCACTGTACTTTAATTCACCTTAATTAAACACCGCTATGTAATAGCAGTCTAACTTGATTGAAGCCTCAATCATACAAAGCTTAGTACCTTGTTGTGCGGTGTGTTTCACCATCTTAATTGACCAACAATATCATGTTTGACACAAAGTTAATTATTTAAGTTCGGAAGTATATGGCACAAGCATCCCATATATGAGGTAGGTTATGTTCCATATCTGCGAGATTGTTTCCATATAAGGATTTGAAGGTCCCCATATAAAGAAAGAGCATCTATATAAGGACGCAAATACGACTATATATAACAGTATATGGCACTATATAAGGTACCTTATGGCCGTATCTGCCCGTATTTGTGGTCTTATACGCCCATATATAGCAGTATATAGCGACATATCAGGTTTCCCATGGTCATATCTGGCCGTATATACGAGCATATATGGACCTATTTAACTTTATATGATCCCATATATGAGTATATACAGCCATATATAAAATATATCTGGCCCATATCTGCCATTTTCGTAAGGGGTATACACAAACACAAGCGCTTGTGTGTGTCTCTCATCTTCCTCGTGGTCTGTGTCTGTTCGCGCTAAATTTTTTTACATTATCTATATGAACAAACTAGTCAAAAAAAGAAGTTTTAATGATGCATAAAAACAGCACAGACATTGTGGATTGCCTCGCAGATCTTCGCGCTGTCATTCGCCTTCCAGTTCTCACGCTTCACTTTCGCCTCCCATATTTTTCTCCGTCCCTCATCCCGTGGAAAACGAAAACGTCGCGCTCCTTTCTTCGCCGAGCCGGCACACAATGGAACACAACACCCTGGCATGCTATTTTTCGTGAATTAAAGCAGTTCATCAGCTCAGAATCCAGCGCAAAACACAGTTTCGAACCTTCCACAGCAGCGGCACGAAAAGCGACTTGCCCCAAGATGGCGAGCGCGGAGAAGCCGGCGGCGCGACGCATGCCAAAGCGTGTCACCACCCTGGACGGCGGCGCTGGCATCGAGGCACCCTAGTGTGCAAGCGTTTGTTAGGCCCCCTTGCGGCGCGCGAGGCAATCGCCAAAACACTGTTGCAGTTCGGTTACGAAGCGGTCCCAGGTGGTGAGAGAGTCCTCGTGGTTCTCAAACCAGACCAAAGGTGTATGGTTCAGAAAGAAAACCACGTTGGCAAGCTGAGTGCCGGCGTCCCACCGGCTATAGCGGCTCACCATTTAATAACGGGTAAACCCTTCCTCCATGTCCTCGCCAGCTGCTCCGGCGAAACTGCGAGGCTCCCGATAGTGCTGAGATGAACCGGTCACCGTGCGCGCAGGCTGGTCTGCAGCTTGGACCGCAGCGTCACTTCGTGCAGCGGATGGCACTTCGGAAGGCTGCATGGTTTAGGTCAGCGGTTCCAGGCCGGCAAGGCGACGACGCCGGCGGGGCTCCAGTTGTGGCTGCGCCGTTTTGTAGCTGAGATCGTTACCCGGCTCCTCCACCACAATGTTACGGCTATAATCTCACAGCCGGGGTGTTCTAGGCGGTTCAATAGGCTAGCGGCGAGCGGTTGCATCGGTGAGCGAGAATCAGCGTCCAATGGGGCACAACACTCTCAACTTCCTCTTGTTTTGTTCTCCGCCTTGCCCTTCCTGCGTTTCTTCAAGCCCGTAACAATATATATATATATATATATATATATATATATATATATATATATATATATATATATATATATATATATATATATATATATATCCCACAGGTGGCATGTGGTTGTTTTTTCTTCTCCTTTTCTAATCAATTAGTGTTAAGGGATGACATTTTCAGTAATATTCTAAATTGATCAACACCACAAAATAAATAAATAAATTAAAAATACCCTGTGTCAATTAGTTTCTGTGGCTGTTGGCTTCTCTTTCTGTCACACACACACGCACGCACACACACGCACACACACGCACACACACGCACGCGCACGCACACGCACGCACACGCACGCACACACACACACACACACACACGCACACACACACACACACACACACACACACACACACACACACACACACACACACACACACACACACACACACACACACACACACACACACACACACACACACACACACACATATATATATATATATATATTAGGTGGTTTTTATATCCGTTTACAGATTTAAAAAAAGGCGCTGATTGTATCTTCAATTCCGCCTTCACGCAATGTTCGGCGCACACAAGTTAAGGACATAGCAGTCAGATTTATTTAACTGATTAACAAAATTTTGTTAATTATCGTTTTAACTCTTCACTTTCCGCTGCATATTGCAATCGCAGTATTGAAGACTGTAAAGATTCAAAGCTAATACAATGTGCAGGATGTCCGTAATTGCAACAGGTATTGAGATATTCGCGATTGTTTTTTCAGCCTTTTGGGACCTGATTCGAGAACTGGACGCCCAGACTGCGCCGGAAATCCCACCCATGGTACTACGTAAGAGACTGACGAGTGGTGACGACAACCGACTGCACAGGCGACTGCGGCAGGCAGGCGCTCGAGAAGAGCGCACACTCAGTGCTTCCGTGAACTGCACGCGCTCTTTTTTCGTCACTGGCATCGAACTTGGATGCACGTTTCCTGCCATCAGCGGCTTCAAAACAGCAGCACGGTGATAAAGAGCAGAATTTTCCTGTCCGCTCTGGCTCGGCCAAGAAAGGAACGGTGTGTAAATTGATTGTGCTTTATTATTTTTATCCAAAGTAATTTCGTAAGACGTGAACTGATGAGTGGTGCCCCCGTCGTATCTCGGTGGCTAGGTTTTATGCATCGTTAATGCTCGAAGTGCTTGCCTTCAACCGCCACGCATGCCATGAATCTCTGCTTCATGAACTGCAGCAATCGTTTCACAACCTGTGGGGGTATATTCGCACATGCCTTGATGATTCTTTGTTTCAGGTCTCTACGTCTTCGGGTGACCTAGAAGTCTAATGACAGACATCAGCACCTTTTCCTCGTTTGTAGCCTCGGCTGGTATCCAAGCGCACTCGTTGCCACGCATCGCATCAGAGCCCGAAATGTGAGTGTCGAAAACTAAAGTGGTGGTGCCCCATATTAGAATTGCCGGTAGCAAAACAAACGGTGTCACGCCCAAATCGCACAAGCGGGACTATTACTCGCATAGGCATCGATTTCCCCTGCTGGTGCTTGGCAGCTAGATGGCTAGATGTCGGGAAGGCTCACCGTCAGAAGCACCGCATATCGGACAACAACGTTTTCGCCGCATAGATTTTAGGACGCGCTGGCATCTAAGCCCATTCGTTGCCACGCATCGCGTAAGAACGCGAACTATCAGCGTTGAATGCTTAATAGACGGGGCCCCATAGAATTATATGGTGTCTGCACGACCGAGTACGTTGCGATGGGGAGAACAAATTGTACGAACGGGATAACGGCTCGTTTAGGCAGCGGACCCCGGCGCTAGAGCTTGGTTGCGAGAAGTCGGGCCAGCTCACCGCCGGGAGCTGCCGATACTGTAGAACAACGACATTGTAGTTGTCGACTGTATTCTCGGCTAGCATACAAGAACACTCATTGCCGCCCACCGCATAAGAGCCCGAGCTGCCAGCGCTCCTCGCTCAGAGTGATCAGAAGTAGACTCACTTCCACAACAGGACTGGCAGAACTATCAAAGATAACTAAAAAGCGCAAGGTAACCAATACAGCAAGTACAATACGGAGAGAATCAAACATGCTCTAAAGACCAGGGCAGCATAAAAGCGGTCAAGACGAAATTAATGATAAGCAAAAATCAGATGTATTTAATCTCTTTCATTAGCATCTATGTTTTGCGCCATAGGTTTGTGCCGGTAAGAGACAGCTGTTTGTTAAGCAGCCACTCTTTATCTGAGACAACGTGCCCAATGAGCTCCACCATGATCTTATTGTTCTAGTTACTAAACTGTCGTCAAAGGTATCCCTTAACCGTTTCCAGCGCCTTGCTACCAATTGTAAACTGCTCTTCCCTTCCGATACTGATGAACATTATTTTGTTTTTCTGTATATTAATCTTTAGGCCCACTATTCTGCTTTGCCTGTCTAAGTGCGACAAAGTCTAAGTATAACAAAGTAGCTTGTTGGGCTGGTTGGTTATGCATTTATCCGTGTGTGCGTCTCTCAACTTCTTTCCAAGTCTTCAAGTGCTGGCTCGGACAAACTGTCTAAGTCATTGATCATGCTTTGGAATTCATTCCCTGAGTGACATAGCAAGGTATTGTCATCAGCCAATCACTCATTACTAAGGTATTCTCCATTAACACTTATCCCCAGGTGTTCCCATTCCAGGCCTCTGAATACACCCTGTAAACACGCGGTGAATAGTAGCTGCGATATCGTGTCGTCCTGACATATGTCCTTCGTCGTCGAAATTTTACTGCCGACTTTATGGAGGAGTATTATGACTGTGCAGCTGTTATAGATGTGTTCCAATATTTTGACATAAGACTAATCTAGATCATGATTCCCTAATGCCTTTATGGCTGCTAAGGTTACTACTGAATCGGAAGCTCTAGCCGCCGCAGTGGCTCAGTGGTTATGGTGCTCGACTACTGACTCGAAAGAGGCGGGTTCGATCCCGGCCGTGGCGGTCGAATTTCGATGGAGGCAAAATTCTAGACGCCCATGTACTGTGCGATGTCAGTGAACGTTAAAGAACCACAGGTGGTCGAAATTTCCGGAGCCCTTCACTACGGCGTCTCTCATAGCCTGAGTCGCTTTGGGACGTTGAATTTCAGAAACCGAACCAAACCGAATCGAAAGCTTTCTCGTAATCTATGAAAGCTTCATTGTAAGAGTTCATTGTTTGACGGATAGACGACTTATATGCGGCGGTTATGCACTCTTAGCGGCAGAACGGACGAGGAGACAGGCTCACCGCTGTGGTAGAAACTAGATCTTTGCACCCATATTTCATGTTGGGGTGGTTTCCAATCGATACGGAAGACTTTTGCCGTCGTGCTCAGGAATTTGCTAAATATCTTTGTTGACTATCAGCACGATAAAGGTCACGCACGCTTCCACACTCTGGTCAATGAAATCATGAGCACCGGTAGTGTGAAATGCATCAGCCGGCACATTATCAGGAGGTACAAGTGAAACTGGAGTTTCTTAACTATACCTGCAGAACCGTCGAGTCGACGTGGCTAGACGTCATTCTTATTCGATGATAAAAGGCGCCTTCATAAAAAAAAACAGCAACATCCTCTGCTGCTTATGTATAAGTTGACTTTTTTTCATTTGCTTCGCCTATAACACGGTCGCATCGCAGGGATCACTCGGACTAGCATTTTGAGTGAATGATGTTAATAAATGCCGTTAAATGAAGATAATATTTAAATATGAGAGATTAGCAAAATGTGTTTTTCCCAATAAAAATTCTTAGCCATTTCTTTTTTCTGGTTTCGAATCTCACAAGCTTGAGGCTTCTAACATTCTGCCCGATAGGTGAGTACCGGTAAGATGCATCTGTTGCATACTTTTCTCTTGAGGAATACTGGCAAAGTGCCATTCATGATCTGCAAGAACCTGGCAAATGCGCTCCTCCCCATTCTTATTGTTCTATTGGGCACTTGGCAGCCGCAGCAGCTCGTGTGACACACTTCGCCTAACGCTTTCCTGTGATTTTCCGGCTCGTGTGGTTGCTGCTTCCTTGGCCTCTGCATTTGTGTGGCCCTTGGACGTGTGCCGTCTTCGTGGCTGCCATTTTGTGACAGCCGTTTTGAAGTTGGCGCCCTTCTTCACCCAGCACAGAACCCGATCTACCATTCGTGGCATTCGCGGGCTACTGCGACGACACATCGGGGCCTTATCAACTTCATCAACTTCATGAGCGTTTGGCGGCGGTGGCGGCGGACTGTTTTCTCCACCGACCCCTCTGGCGTCGTTCTTTGTTCTTCTTCTTCGCAGGTTGGTGTCAACTTATTTGCTGTAACGTCATATACAGTTTTACACCATTCCGCGGCCGCTGCTATCACTGCTGCCCACCCAGTGTCTTGTTTACTTGTGATCCTGTAATGCCGATCACGATGTTGAGGTGCTGGCAGCGTCTTGTAATAAATTATTGTGATAGCTGTCTATAGACCCCCTTCGGGCTCTGAACAGAGATTTTGTAATTACCTTGAAAAGATATTGGTCTTTGTTACAACTAATAACATGAATCCAGTTATAGTAGGTGACGTAAATATAAACGTTCTCTCTAAACAGCCTGCTACAAAACGCCTCCTTCACCTGTTGCTCAGTCATGGGTTTGATAAAAAGCTGAATCGCAAACTAGGGTGACTGATGTTTTTTAAACACTCACTGACGTCTGTCCGTGCAACTTTGGCTTTTGTGGTGCAATTTCTGGTGTTTTGACGGTTTGTATCAGTGAACACCTGCCTATATAATGCCTGATCCCACACCACAGTAATAACAAAGATCAGAAACATCAAGAAAACGCTTATCGGAGGATTGACGACGTAAGCGGGGCGAATTTCATGAGTCTAGCTATGAAAGGGCATTGGAGTGCCATCCTATCAGCAAGTCATCCGTGCTCTGCGTGTGCAAGGCTTCAGACAATTGTTCAGTCACTTAATAATGAGGCCTTTCCACGGCGGTCTATAAAGAAACATAAGAAGTGCAGGAAGCCATGGATCTCAAAGGAACTTTCGACCGCATACTAGAAAAGAATCGCTTGTTCTCAACATTTATCAAAACGAAAGACGCAGAGATATTCAGAGATTTAAAAAAAAGTTAGAAACAAGCTAAGGGCTGACATCAATAAGGCTAGGCAACAACATTATCTAAACAAGTTTTTGTCAGCTACATCTCCTAAGCAAACTTGGGATATCGTAGACGATATCCTCTCAAAAAAAGCAAATACAGTCCTCCCTTCACTCCTTATTAATGGCATCGAATACACTGGGACATACTTCACAAATAAATTTAACGATCACTTCCTTACAGCTGGTGTAATAGAAAATGCGGTACCATACAGTGCAGAGCCCACACGCTATGTAAAATGGAGATACACAAATTCGATTTTTCTAGTACCTTGTACTGAGAATGAGATTGTAGAAATTATCAACTCACTCTTAAACAATAGTGCTCCGGGAATCGATGAAATCTTAACACGACCAATTAAATTTGTTGCGGATTTTATAGCTCCCCATTAACACATATTTGTAACATCATGATGACCACCGGTAGGTTCTCTGATTTGAAAAAAGTGGCTCGTGTAGCATTATTTCACAAGTGTGGTGACGTCAATAACCTGAATAACTACAGACCGATTTCCGTTCTTTCTACTTTTGCGAAGGTCGCTGAATATGTAATAAATAATCGTTTATATTTACCTGGCAAGACAGGCAATCATTGCGAAAGAGCAAGATGCCTTCCAAAAAAATACGTCAACAGAATGTGCCTTGTTTAATATAAAGGAACAACTAACTGATAATATAGACAGAAGGCTAGTATCAGTGGGAGTTTTTCTTGATTTAAAGAAAGCCTTCGACTCCGTGAAACACGATATATTGCTTGAAAAAGTGGAATGGTACGGGGTCAGATGACTTGCGCTGGAGCTTTTCACCAGTTATTTAAAAAATCATCTTCAAATAACAGAAATAAACGCAGCCTCAGCAACAGCAGGTGAAATTGTAGCTGGCGTACCGCAGGGATCTACTAAGGGCCTATACTATTCTTTTTATACATTAACGACATAGTGAATATTCTGCAAACTAAAAATATCATTAATTACGCAGATGACACAAATTTGTTCTTTTAAGGAAATTATATGGTTACATCAGAAAAAAGAGCCTAACATCTGGCTACAAGAACTTCCATCAAGGCTGAAATCTAATCTGCTGCAACTAAATGTTAACAAGACTACGTATGTCGTATTTCGAGCAAATAAGAAGGCCATGACTAATAGTTTTTACCTAAAGTTTCAAAATTCAACTCTGGTTCGTAAGGACTCAATAAAATTCTTGGGAGTAACTTTCGACCAACAACTGCTGTGGAACGACCATACAGATTTTTTGCGGAGTAAGGTGTCGCACTCAGTGGGCATAATCAACAGACTACGATCAATTGTACCTGTCAGATGCAAACTGCAAATGTACTACTCAATAGTTCACTCCTATATACATTATGGGCTACTCATATGGGGCGCAACAACACTTAGCAAAATTATTGTCGCTAAAAAAAGGGTTATCCGTGCTATACTCAACCTTTCGCTCAGCCAGGACACAGGAGAGGCTTTTACAAAACACATGTTGCTTAAGATACACACAGTATATGATAAAAGCTGGCTACATACACAAAGGCTCTAATAAAATGCAGCAAAGCTATATTTGAGAACATATATCGCATACGCCTGGAGCATACAACTTTCGAACAACTAATTTTCATGTTTGACTGTCTCGAACAAATTACGGCCACCAAAACTTGACGTTTGCGATACCGCCACTTTTAAATGTTTACCCACTGCTGCTTTCTATGGGAATGAAAAACAATATGACAAAAAGCTACAAAAGAGCTGTACGTGATATGCTACTGTCTTAGCATTGCTGTGTCAGCAAACATTCATCTTTTTTTCTTCTCTTGGAAAGCCGCTCTGTTTTACGTGTAGTATTGTGATTTTAGCTTGTGTTTTGTGATTTAATTTCGCTGTTGTGAAATGCTTTGAATGTTTGCTTTTTTGTTGTTTTTTGTGTAGGAGGGCAGGCCTCAGTCAGGTGCTTTTAGCGCCTTTTGTTTGCTCATTCTTGGCTTGCATATGTTTTGCGAACCAAAACAAAAAAAAAATCACTCCAGTGATTCGGATCTTCGGTCCCTACCTGTGCTAAGGAGACGTATTTCCTTACCCCTTCCATCACCTCGCAAACAATTGTGAACTGTTGTTTTCTTTCCAGACTGTTGAACATTACTTTGGTTTTCTGCATTTTAATTTTGGACCCGCAGAACTGCTCTACCTGTCTAACTCATTAATCATGTTTTGCAGTTTATCTCCGAATTGAATTAGCAAGGCAATGTCATCAGCTAATCGCCTCATGGTTTACAATGTTCTCGACACTAATCCCTCTCAAACTTACGCAATCTTGGAAGAAACAGTTAATAGCCACTGTTCCAAGCAACTAAATGTTGCTATTGACCGTAATCTAATCAAGCGTGATTATTGCCACGGGTGTCATTCGTGTGATCGTAACAGGCCGATTATCGTAAAATTTAGCTCATTTAAAAGAAAGGAAACCATCCTTTCCTGTTGTAATAAACTTCAAAAGGCACTGCTTTGAAGGGACCGAGTTGCGCTATAAAAAAGACAGCCACAGGAAAAGCGAAGAGACAGAAAGAGCGCAAACTATCAACTGAGTTTATTTGTGTGAAAGTGCCTTATATAGTCAGAATCACAGCAAAAGAACAAGGGGAATGAGAGAGGGGGTACAGCCAATCAACTCCTGGTCAACAACAGGTGCGCAGAAAATGGTTTTCCTTATTGTACAGTTTTACAGAAGTGTCGCTTACACATTTATCACCGTTTTCTTTTATGTGATAGGCCTCCAAAATCTCCCGCGCTGTTTTGTTTTTACTTCTTCCTAGTATTTTAATCTGCTTAAGCAGAGGCTCGCATCCACTGCAAGCAAGGCAATGAGCAGGCAAGTTTGCTCCTTCTTTATTCCGAATGGATCGGGCATGTTCCCCTGCGCGTTCATTCACGCATCGGCCTGTTTGGCCCACGTAGGCGCCTCCACACTTCAGTGGGATTTCATACACCACTCCAGTGGCACATTTCACATACTTTTTGGCATGTTTTATGTCGCATCCACTGCCTCTAGCTCCTTGGTTCCCGGTTCTCGGGCACAAGGCTGCGAGTTTCCGTGGGGCAGAAAAAACAACAGGGACGCCATGCCTCTTGGCCACTTTGTTTACGTTGTGCGCCACTTTGTGTATGTAAGGCACCACCACGATCTTCTTTTTTGGCAGCGGCTCATCCACACTACCTCGATTTCTTCTTTTTATCTTCCTGAGAAGATTCTCGGCCACGGCAGATATGACGTCGCAGGGGAAGCCGGCTGAAAGCAACCTTTCAATTTGATTATTAAAACTTATATGCATTGCATGCGGGCATGACTTGGTAAGAGCGGATTCCAGGCACGAGCTTGCAATTAATTGCTCTTTTGACTATCTTCGAATGCGCGGAATCATACGGAAGCAACTCTTTCTTTGCTCGTGGGGCATAGTGCCAGCAGGCGTGTTGCGCGCCGAGGTTCAGGTTAATGTCTAAAAATTGCAACGACCCACTAGAAGGAAGTTCATGCGTAAAGGTCAAACCTCGCCCATACTGTCTAAAGGCAGTTAAAATCCTACTCACTGAATCAGTGTGGGTCAAGGTTATTTGTTTGGATAAAACAATAAAAAAATCGTCCACATATCTAAAACACTTACATACCCCCAGACTAGTAAACTCGTCATTTAGGGAACGGTCAATGGCAGCTAAAAATATGTTACTAAGAACAGGGGCGACGCAAGAACCGATACAAATTCTTTGTTTCTGAATGTAAAAGTTGTCTTTAAAAGATATGAAGGTGGCTTGCAAATAAAATTCGAGCAATGACATGAAGCTATCAGCTGATACACCAGCAAAGAAGGTCGTGGTGGTGCCTTATATACACAAAGTGGCGCACAACGTAAAAGAAGTGGCCAAAAGGCATGGCGTCCCTGTTGTTTTTTCTGCCCCACGGAAACTCGCAGCCTTGTGCCCGAGAACCGGGAACCAAGGAGCTAGAGGCAGTGGATGCGACATAAAACATGCCAAAAAGTATGTGAAATGTGCCACTGGAGTGGTGTATGAAATCCCACTGAAGTGTGGAGGCGCCTACGTGGGCCAAACAGGCCGATGCGTGAATGAACGCGCAGGGGAACATGCCCGATCCATTCGGAATAAAGAAGGAGCAAACTTGCCTGCTCATTGCCTTGCTTGCAGTGGATGCGAGCCTCTGCTTAAGCAGATTAAAATACTAGGAAGAAGTAAAAACAAAACAGCGCGGGAGATTTTGGAGGCCTATCACATAAAAGAAAACGGTGATAAATGTGTAAGCGACACTTCTGTAAAACTGTACAATAAGGAAAACCATTTTCTGCGCACCTGTTGTTGACCAGGAGTTGATTGGCTGTACCCCCTCTCTCATTCCCCTTGTTCTTTTGCTGTGATTCTGACTATATAAGGCACTTTCACACAAATAAACTCAGTTGATAGTTTGCGCTCTGTCTGTCTCTTCGCTTTTCCTGTGGCTGTCTTTTTTATAGCGCAACTCGGTCCCTTCAAAGCAATGCACCAACTTGCCCAACAAGAAGTTCTTCTAAATTTAAGGCACTGATTACAGTATTGGCGAAAGCATTTCCGCTCCCGTTAGTCAGGCTAGCAAACATCTAGTTGTGTTTGCCAAATTGGTTCCTGTTAAGTTCTCCCTGCGCTTTAAAACTTTACAGATTGGTCCGAAACGCTACATATTCAATGAAGTAACCCAAACAGTCAAAGAAGCGAAATAGTAACCATTTCATTATCTATCGACACATTGTTCTAAGCATGTACAACTACAAGCACTTTCATTGTAAACAGTTTTCATCAACGTCCTCAGTTTCATTTGAAAGCGAGACATCTAATATCGTCACATTTTCAGCCAGGAACCTGATTATCTTGACGGAAATGTGGCAATGCAGTGATGTTTCTAAAAGGGAAACGCTTACCGATTTGCCTAAGTTCCGCGTTTTTCGTAAAGATCGTCTAGAAAGGATGAGAGGAGAGCTACTGATGGCGAATGGTCAGAAGCTATCATGAACGCCGTCCCCCTTTCATCAGACATCGAAATAATAGTTTTATTTCATGCTTTACCTCAGTCAAGTCCTGACTGTCGTTTGCTGCCATCCTCCAAACAGCCCAGATTTTCCTTGAAAACTGATTGCAGCACCAAATGAAATTGAAACAAATCACCCTCACACCTGTACTCTCTATTCGGAGATTTCAATCTTCCATGCATTAATTGGCATAACTTACCCACTACGGCAGACAAGTGAATACATAGAAGCTTGTTGTGACGTACATGACGGAATCCAGCAGTCACCCAAAACCAAGTGTGCTTGGCGCATGATGGCCTTAGCTGCCTATGTGCCATAAAACCCAACACAACCCAACCCAAAACCAAGAAGCATACGGGATATTTTACGTTGTTTTTTAATTTTGTAGTCTTTCATTAATGGGATATTGGCTATTGCGGTGGCTCAGTGGTTATGGCGCTCGGCTGCTCACCCGAAAGACGCAGGTTAGATCCCGGCCACGGCGGTCTATTCCGATGGAGGTGAAATTTTAGAGGCGTGGTGGAAATTTCCGGAACCCTTCACTACAGCGTCCCTCATAGACTGAGTCGCTTTGGTATGTTAAACCCCCATAAACCATGAATGGGAGATTAACAAAAGCAGCAGAAAAACAGCCATGCCGCCGGCGAGATTCGAATCCACGACCTCCGAATTTTGCGCCCAGTGATTCTACAACTGAGTTTCGGTGACTGCTCTCCAGTATTCTGCTTTTGGGATTATTTATGCGCAGTGTAACCGAGCCTTCGGTGTGTTCACCAGCGCCACGCTCGATCATACGGCGGACGTAGTACGTCCTCAGTACCGCGAGTGCCACGTAGGAACGTGATCGAAGAGTGAGGGTGTAGGCTGTGCGAGATCCCTCTTATGCTACCTATGGCATCAAGACTGCCAGATTCGAGGCCCTCTGTGAACTATTGAGCAGACAAGCGAATAGAAATAGGTGCTCGTCTTGCCATACATAACGGAAGTCAACAGTCCCCGAAACCAAGGAGCATAGGGGTGACTTTTTATTATTTTTTAATTTTCAAACATGCGCTAAAACGTCTCACAATAAAAGAATCGTCTTTTCCGTTCAGCGAAGTTGTGTTCTAGTCGAAACGCATTGAACAAGTATTAAACAGGTGCAGAAAGTACTTGTCAAATATTCGTAAAGCTAAACAGACTTTTTTCATTCTGACCTGCCTAATACTTTGACCATTAATTCCGGTAGATTCTGGCAAGCCACTAACCTGCATCACGCACTCACAATTTCTCTTGCCGATGCATCAGGTGAAACCATCTGTGATACCGAATGCACCAACGCGTTCAACCGCAGCCCATCTCTTACTCTTGAAACAGGTCGAACTTTTCTTCCAAAACATTCAATTATTCGGAATAGCATGGCTCCTCACATTTTTTTTTAGAGGAATTTTGTCACTAACAGAGAACATTAAAATTTTTTATCCACTGCTCGCCAATACCAACCCTAAAATTCTGAAGAACACCAAAGACGGGTTCATGTCTGTTGTGTTTGTTATTCACTCAGTCATTCCTCACAGGTCAACTGCACAAAGGCTGGAAACACGGGAAGGTCGTTCCAGTCTGCAAATCAGGTAACATGAAGTCACCTCTAAATTTCCATCCCATCTTTCGAACTATTCTTCCTTCAAAAGTGATGGAATGTGTCACCTATAGTCACATCCTGGCATTTCTTAATTCCGACTTTTTACATCCTGCACTGCCCGGGTTACATCGGTGTTACTCGCATGAGACACTACTTGCCACATTCTTACACGATCTGCGCGCTAACCTTGACTATAATTTACAGACTGCCATCCTATTTTTAGATTTTCGTAAAGGCTGTAATGAAGCAGCCCATAAGCGCCTCCTGATAAAACTTTCCTAATTAAACTTATGCCCAATATTTTGGTTTGGTTCGGTTTGTTGGGGTTTAATGTCCCCAAGCAACTCAGGCTATGAGGGACGCCGTGGTTATGAGGGCTCCGGAAATTTCGACCACCTGGGGTTTTTTAACGTGCACTGACACCGCACAGCACACGGGCCTCTAGAATTTCGCCTTCATCGAAATTCGGCCGCCGCGGCCGGGATCGACCCCGCGTCTTTCGGGTCAGCAGCCGAGCACCATAACCACTGAGCCACCGCGGCGGGTTTGCGGCCCCATATTTTGAAGTGTATTCAAGACTCTTTGACATATCGTTCCTAGTTTGCCTTTGTTAGCAATAAGGACTGTAATTCATTCTTAGTAACATGAGGCGTCGCGTAGGGATCTGTGCTCGGGCCACTACTTTTTCTCATATACATAAATCATTTGCCATCACACGTAATATCTAGCATACGCATGTTCGCTGACTATTGTGCACTTCATAGTGCTATTTTTACCACTCGTGCCGGCGTCCCTCATAGCCTGAGTCGCTTTGGGATGTTGAACCTCCACAATGCATCCATAAACAATGTTAACACTACTCACCAATCTTCTCTTCCAAATGATCTAAATACTGTTGAGGACGTGTAACGAGTGGCTAATGGAACTTAAACCATGTAAGTTTAAATATTTGTCAATCCACCGTCACCATAATGCTCTTATATCTTTCTTTACATGACATTCGAAATTCCTGTACAGCTAATACAATCATACAAATGATACAAGTACTAGGGCACAAGAATCTTTAAGGCTGTTTCTTCGAGTTTGCATGTTACAAATATAATACCGTCAGCGAACAGGACCTTAGACTTAAAACATCATCTACATCCTCCTCAACATGTAAAGTTATTAGCCTACAAATCATTCGACAGGTCTCAGTAAGAATTTACATCACCATTTTAGAATCCTTATCAAGCGTATCTGATTAATTCGGTCAAATGCATTCAAAATCATGCCGCCCGTGTTATTTATTTATCGCATTCTTTTACTCTACTGTTACTTTCTTAAAAACAGCATCCGGATTGTCACCGTTATCGCTTCGTAATCGCATTTTCAGCCTATCTTTAGTTCAGAAAATATTCCAGAGGTGTATGCGCATTGCACCGTATTTTTGTCCAAATCAGCCAACCTCTAATTTTGAGGGTGACCCGGTTGAAATTCTTGCTGCTTGGCGTCACAGTTGCTATACACCGTTTACAGAGAGCAGTTCGCCTAGTTGACACTCGCGGCGCCACCGCCGTCGCGACATAAGTGGCCTTCTGAATCGCAGGCGACTGCAGCTGGTGCCTGCGGGCTGCTAACTTCGCTGCTGTGTCCGCATCGCTTTGCGGCCAAAATGTGGAAAAGTAGAGGCAATACATGTTCCGTGTTTGACTGCAAGAACTGCGACGCATATTTAAAAGCTTGGAACACATCTGTTTGCGAAACACACGGGCCTCAACTCCACGAAGATATTCCGTGTAGTAGGCCATTTGCGATGCACAGATTTCCGCGAGGAGAGAACAACAAGTTGATTCGACAGCATTGGATCGCTAACCTGCAGAGGAAAGACTTCAACCCCGGCTCATCGGCTAGGGTGAGTACACAGGATAAAAGTGGAACTCCGGTTGCTCGGGTCGTTTGTTGACGGTACCTGTAACACCGGCTGCCGTCAGTGATCGCGCACTCGAGCCGCTGTTGAAATGAATTTCTGTACATGGTCTGACGGGAGGTTTTGGTTTGCCAGTACCGTTTCAGTCACCTTGCATTCAATCTTAATCTGAAAGTAGGGTAGTACGAATTAGAGCCTGCTGTTTTAACGGTAAAAATAATGTAATCTAAGACCGAGCTGAACGGGCTGATGTGCATGTCCGCATTAATTCGGTGCCTTTCGAATCGGCTGTGCATTCGCTCTTGAAGCGTAGATCAGTTTCACTATAAATACCTTATCTTTACCATCTCGTTTCGAAATATTTACGCGAACATGCCGTCCATTTTCGCCACAACGGGGAGATGCGGGTGTTTGCGCACGTGAGGTAGGATCCGTCTAGAAGCTTTACAGGGATTGTGCTGGTATTTTTTTTTGCTAATAAATTTTGCCATTGCACAGCCGATGAATGCTGTTGGGCTATTCTTGTGTGGGTGCAAACGCCGGTTGAAAAATATTTCTTGTGAGCCCCGGTTTAAAGAAAACAAAACTTCTCAATATGCATTGAGAAAATATTATGGTGAAATATTTTTGAAGAGCACAAAGGAAAAGTGCAGTGCCTCGACAATTGCACGAAATCAACATATTACATGTTTAGTTAGAATGAACATATTACATATTTTCTTGTACTTTTAAGTGTATGACGTAGTCCGCTTGCACTGGTCGTCAGAACTTAATGTGGCCTTCATACACATTTCTTGCAGGTATGCTTAGTCCATTTCATTGATGGGTGTGCCACTATTTACAACCCATACCCAACACTGTACCTTGGAACGCCGGTATAGCTTTAGGAGTTTGTTTTGAACTGCAGTTTATTTATTCTTTTGTAGTTTCATACTCTGCAATTCTTTAGTCTGTTCACCACAAGGGCAGAAGAAAGCCGTTGCGGCACAACGTCACAACTGTGGAGCCAGAGGCGTGTTCAACAGCTCAATCTTTGTCATGCAAGGAAAGGGGCTTGCAGCATTCATCAGACGAGCAAGATGAAGAGTGTGCTGCAGCTGATGATCACCTGCCCATCAACATTGCAACAGAGGATCTATCACATAGGTACAGTAAAGTGGTGTGAATTATTCTTTATGGGTTCTGATTTACGTGCTTTTATGCAAGTCTGTCTTGTGCGCAAAACATGCACGTTTGCTTTCACTAATTATATGCACAGTTTGATCCTGTGGTATGCTATGGATATTGCTCCTTTAGCTGAGAGTGTGCTGCACTTAGCAGTGCTTTCTTCATTGCAAGTGAATTTTGCATCCTTCATGTCGCAAGTAAGGTGGTTTTTATGTCATACAGTAAATGACATAAACAAATATGCAGCGATCTCGTCAGCGGGGTAGCACGCAGTCTGCCATTTTTGTGCAAATATAGTTTGCTTACATTACTTACATTTTTTTGCAATTTCAAGCGTAATATGCACCTTCGAAATAGAAATTAGTCCCACAATCGTTCATAATTTGCATAATTTTATTGTTGCTATTTCCATAATGGCACCTCTGTTAGTATTTTGCACTTGAGAACTGTCTTTGTCAATGCTTCAAGATACCTTTTTGGTAGGAGCGTTTCATTTGAGAGGAGAAAAAAGAATAGCGTGTGAAGGGGTTAAGGCTTTCAACAGCAGAATCTGTTTGCGAATAAAGTTGCTGATATCATGAAATGCTCACTGTGAGCTTGCTTACTAGTTTTGCCAGCTTTGGCATCGTCTTGTTCAATTAACATTAAAATTTCTTGCAACCGTTCTTATACGGCCAGCCCAGTTACAGCTTATGGCTTCGCCCCAGATTGTGCATCTCATGCTGCCATGAGCGCAGGAGTTATGCCTATTTCTGCAGGCGTACACAATCTGCATTTCAATAAAGCAATTACCATCTTTTCTTTCTTTTTCCCATGAGATGCCGGATGCCACATGCAGCTATGTACGTTTAGATCTAGGCTTTTTCACGTTGCTTGGGGCTTCCTGCTGCGCAATTCTGAACAAAAAGCAGTCACATGAGAGCAGCCTTGATTTCTGTCAGTGTATGTATGTACGTACTACATTGCTCAGCCATTCCAGTGCACGGGTTCATCGTCTGCTGTAAGCTGCATTACTGCATTTTTGCTGCATTAGCGCTGTTTAACGGGCTACTGAGAACAACTCTGTATATTGTCGGCCAATGATGGTGACCCCTGTATTTAGTTTCTTTTTCCATACATAAAAGCTCAGTGTTCGCTTATCATAATCTCTTTGTGATTAGAACACAGTACCTTATCGATAGAGGCCAATTTCAATTTTTGCTCAGTGTCTCTTTAAAGCTTTCAGTACTTGTGCAATTGCTACAGGAATACGATGCAGCCCACATTTATACAGCCAGAACACTCAAGTTATTTCCCTGTAGAGTAACCCTTGCACAGCATGGCAAGTTTATCCTGTGTTCCTGTTAGCTCATACCACCGTGCTAAATATTGTGTCTCACTTTCCTCTGCATCCTTGATTTTGCAGGAGAGGAGCTCAGAATCTTGTTGATGGCTGCTTGGCCTGGAGCTGCAGATGCAAGATTACCGAAACATCTAAAGAGGAACTAAAGTGGAGCCAGAGGCTGTTCATGACCATGTGTATGCCACCACTCGCAAGCAGGCCCCACTCACTGCAGACAGTGCTTGCCAGACTATCTTCAGTGCATACTCAACTCTTGCACGAAGTCACTTCCGCTTCTTTACAGGTCTGTGAAAAGTAGCATTTGACGAACTGGTTCGCACTCTTTCCACTATTGGGAAGAGCCCTTTCACTATGCCCTTTGAGGGCCAAATCCTACTCACACTGATGCGACTGCGTCTTGGCCTATTGCTTAATGACCTCACCTTACATTTTGGTGCATCCATGGCAGCCATTAGCAGGATTTTCTGCTTCATTGTAAAAGAACTGGCAAAGTTTGCCAGAGAGTTTTTAGTGTTTTGGCTGCCAAGAGCAACAATCAAGAGGACAATGCCCAATGTTTTTGAGGAGAATTACTACGTAACTTGCATTGTGGACTGTCTCGAAATTTTCTTTCAGAGACCTGGGCAGCTGCACCGAAGAAATACAAGTTACAGTTGTTACAAATAACACAATACGGCCAAAATCCTTCACGTCATTGCACCAAGTGGGTTTATTATGTTTCTGTCAAAACCGTATGGTGGCCGCGCAAACGATCGTTTCATCACTTTGAAAAGTGGTTTTATAGACCACCTGATGCAAGGCGATGAAGTCCTCGCTGACCGTGGCTCTAACATAGGTGACCTGCTGCCACCATGTGTCAAAGTTTCACTCCCAAGCTTTTCCAAAGGCCGGCCGCAGATCTGTCGTTCAGATGTAGTAGCTTCGCATCGCCTAACAAGATATCGAATTCATGTTGAGCGAATAATTAGGCGTCTCAAATGCTTCAGGATTTTGAAGCAATTCCCTGCTAGTATATTCGCAAAGAAACCCCTAGCAAATGATGTACTTGGTGCCATCGCTGGGCTCTGCAACCTGCAACCAAATTTGATTAGAGATCATGGTGATGCATCAGACCTTGGTGCTCAGTCACCGTCGCATCCAGGTAAGCAGCTGGAAGTGGTAGACAAAACACCTGAATGAGGCATGGAGGTTTATGTGGAGTAGCCACATCTTCTAGTCATCTCTTGCTTTTGTGCACCTCCCATGTTCTCTGGCCACTGAGTAACGTCACTAATGTTCTCTGCAAGAGAAAGGCTCCTCAAACCTGCATTCAGTTCAGTCTTCTGGGCCAGCTGTAGCCACCTTACCCCTGCAAACTTGCCAATTTTAATTGCCCATCTGACTCTTCCAGCCTTGATGCCATTGGTTATCAGCTCTCATATTACATGCCTTACTGATGGCAATTTCTCAGTTTCAACTAGGATATCATTAAATTGCATTTATTCTCTTATCCAACCTACTTGTTTCATATCTCTATCCATAGCTCGCATTGCTCTCAATTTAATTTTACGCATTTTCATTAGCTTAAGAGTTTCTGTCCCATAGGTGCATACTTCCAAGATACAACAAATTAACTCCTCAAGCATGCTGATGTACTGGCAGGCTGCTGTTGATGACCTAAAAATATCTGTCAAAGGCATGCTATTCAGGCATTTTCCTAGCTATTTCACTGATGGCTCTGAGCTATTTTTGCCGCTACAAACAACTCGCGTTCGAGCCTTCTTTCATGCCGTCCGGTTACCGAAGTGTTTGCCAGAAATTTCAAGTCCGATAGTTTACGTCCAGAAAGAGCATTTCTCCTTGAGGAACTGAAGCTGGAATCATTTGAAGAGCACGGTTGAGCTACCAAGATCGATGTCCTGAGCCTATTTTATTGTCTTGCTGCTGGTAAAAACATTTTCTTCCAGCTTGACACCTTCCCTGTTGAAATTTTGCTTTCCCTCTGAAGAGCTTTATAGTCCATTCATTCCCTTTAGAAGTTTTCTAATGCTTTTACATGTGCTTTTTCTGGACCATGGTTGTGAAATGCCGCGTGATGCTTCAACTAAAGCAAGTGCTTTCTCACACTCAGTGTAGGCTGTATAAGGGTGGGTTGGCTACATTGTGTTATCCAATTTATGCAAACCTTCACAGCTGTTAACATGAATCAACTTGTCTTTCAGGTAAAATACATTAGAATGAGCACACCTAGCTTTTGTACTTTTGTACCACTGGCAGTGGGTGTGTAAGATGTTAGTTGAAGAAACAAGCATTATTGGCAAGGCATCAAGCCGAGACATAAATAGCTTTATCTGTAGAATGGTATAGTTGGAATCGGTCAGTGCATTTTATGAGTGAAGCAGCTGAGTGTTTGAGGTTTGGTTTTCGGGTTACTTAGGAGCACTTGCTTTGCAGCTGTGGTGTACAGCGTAGGTCTGACGTTTGTGTGGATTTTGGATTTTTAAAATGCAATGCAAAGTTATGTTGGGGAGTTTCTGCATTGGCTTGCCTGACAGAAACCTTTTGTTGATACCATATTGGAGATGTCTTGCTTTGTCGTTCTTTGAATATTTTTGCCTGTACTCCCTGCATTTACTTTTGGGATGATCATAAAGGTTCAGTATCAGGTGAGGGTTATGTTCAGAGACGTATTTGACGATTCTGATGTTGCATGCTCAAATAAACCGGGTCAAATGTTCTTAATGACGAGACGATTAGTTGAATCTTGTTAGTTTGTTGCAGTGAAAACCTGTTCATTGCTTGCTGTCAACAATTGCTGGCAGCAGGTGGGAAAAAAAGAAATCCTCAAGGTGTGCCACTTGCTTGCTTAAGAACTGCTTGTCATAGGGCACCTCAATAACATATGCCTCGTTGGGTGCCCAAATCACAAAGTCGCACTGGCTTCTGTCGCAGCAATACAGCTGCAACTGTACTTGCAGATAATATCTGTTCTTCCCGGCCTTGCTCAGTATGAGTTTGTTGTCCTTCTCAATCACATATATTTGCCGCTCTTAAACAGGGCATCAAGGCTGCCATGCTTGAGTACAGTCTATGGTGTCGGGCACTTTATTTCGAGCACTGTGTCCGAGTCTGGAATAATGCCATCAGGGCTGGCACCAATCCATAAAGTGGCAGGCCGGACGATAAGGCCACATTCCACAACGTCCGTGTTCTTTGCTTCCTTGTACCAGGCACGGGCTTTTGCTTCTGACTCTCTTACATACCTTCATGGAAAAAATTACATTCATGTTCTAATGAATTAGTCTGCCTCATCTTAAAGTAAATTCAACAGTGACTAGTATTTTGCAGTATACAATCAAAGCATTCGCAATATTACAAATATCAAACTCCAATTTCGTGCTTTCAGGCTTGTAACTTGCATGCGATTTGCAATGAACAAGCAGTCAAGTTTTGCTCTGCTGTTGGAAGCAATGAATGGAAATTTACATCACATTTTACAACCAGCCAGTAATACTTTCATTCTTTGCAGGCAAATCCAGCCTGCGAATTGCCAAGTTCCATAATGCAGTAATAGAGAGTTCATACTGGAAATATGCAAAAGTGCTGCTGTACAACATAAAAGCGTGGTGTCACAACATATCTATTGTCAGCATCACATGCAAAACAGTATTTAGCAATAGTTCTTGTACTATAAAACATGCCATAGATTTTGTGAATCCAAGGTGAAAACTTCAGCATGCCATGCAGAGCAACTGAGTCACAACACCAAAGGCTGCAGTCAAGGAGATGTTTGGCTCCTTACCGTGTGCTGGCATTACCATAGAAGCTTGGGTGTATGTGCTTTGATACCCACTTCTCAGGGGCAGCTTTGATAAGAATGGTACGGGCCTCACTGGCAGTTATCCTTAGGAAACGTTCTTTGTGCCATGCTGTACTCCCCTGAGGGTGCTCTGCCAGTGTTGCAGCTTCCTCAGGAGACAAAGGCACATTGGTCACGAAGAAACCTTGGCATGGCTGACACAGCAGCTTGCTATCGTGCTGCCCATTATCCTGCTGGAGAACTGTGCAGTAGGAGAAGGGTCTGTTAATTTAACGACCTTCTGTGCATACTGGAAACAGGCTTATGGTGGCTAAAACCTGAAAATCACGCAGTCAGTATGCAATGTAGGACAATGTATAGGAGCACTTTAAAATCAAAAGAAGTTGCAAAAAATCAAATCTGCTGCAGCATGACCAATAGCTGTTTTATGGTGCACCTGGAACTTTGGAATTACACACAGATGCTAAGAGTAACCTTATGAGATCATCGCACTGAAAACTGTCTCAACTTGATATGGACTCCTGCAGTTCATGCTCTCTCATATTCAAAAGCGCGTGGTGAACAGCTGAGACGGTATAAATGAGTATGAAGGTCTTGTTGCTGCTATACCACATGTCCCAATGTCGAGATGCACGCTCTGCTGTAAAGCTCATTACTGGTTAAACATTACAGCCAATGTTTTTTGGGATAGTTCAACCGTAAGCAGATGTCACTTGCATGTGCAGTTTTGAACATGGCAAGAGCAAATCTTTATGCATAATGTCTTTATAGAAACTGACTACATTTAACTGAACAAAATGTACACTTATGCAACAACAAAACCTCGAAGGCAATCTTACGTGCACTTAATGATAGCCTCTGTCTACTCGACTCACTTAGTTGAGTCAGTCATGCGCAACATCAGGAAATAATTTTCTTACATGCATGACCGTCTTCACCGCCACCTGTTGGTAATTTTCTGCGTGGAGTCAGAACATGGTGTTCTGCAGCTTGGTGATGTCGAGAGGGCACTTTTCAAAGTGAAGGAGCATCTCCTTTTCCGATAAAAACTTCCGCGCCTTTGTTGCTGTTTTTTGTTGTGTGAATAAACTGCCTCGATTGTTTCCCGGGTCACATTTTTCGCTGTTTCCGCATTCCATGCACATGGTTTGCCAGTTGGTGGCTGTCCGGTGAGCCCCTTGGGTGTTGCCTCTTCAGCCTCCATAAGCAGGGCACAAATATGGCGGCACCGCTCACTCAGCCCCGCTTTGTATGTGCATCTTGCTGCGCAAAGGTGGTCCAAAATTTACTTGTGTTCGGTGCGTCCTGCTTGCTGTTTGCGATGACCTGATGCCTGGCTTGATGCAGCTCACACCATTTCTCTGCTGGTGCAGTGCCACACCAACATGGCCACTGTCAAGCAGGTTGCTGCCTTCAGCAAACCCTCGGTAGTTGGCTGGTTTGCCATCCGTGTCGGGCATTTTGAATCATTTCGTTGTACACAACTGAAATAAAGAATGACATCAGTACTCTATGTCGTCATGTGCGCTATTTCTGTAGTTAGTTAGCTTTGTGGTAATAAAAACTTTGTGCCTATGCTGAAAGTTGGTTGCGAAGAAATCTAGTAAAGTTCTGCATAATACACTTATGCTCTGAGCAAAGAGAGCTGCAAAATTAAAATAAAAGGAACTGCTCATTAGATGCCTCCACAGCTCGAACTTCCTTAATCTAGCAAGACTGGTGCAGAAACATGCAATGAAGAATATTGTCACTTGTGCTGATAGTTTTACTTTGCATTTTACTAGCGGCTGCCAGTTATGGCTTACTGTCCACGCTGAAAACTTCGCTCATCGTACGCAAGGCTACAGCAGTACATCGCGAGATGCCATGCAACAGCTGTAGGTTAAATGCGAAAGAGCTTTTCACAAACGCTAACTTGTTTGCAAACGAGTGCACGTTGAATCTCGCGCTCCATGCGGGAGGCTCTAAAAAGCTTAAATTCGATGATCCTTTCCGCAAGCAAGCAAAAGTTCGACTTCGTGCAAAGTTGAACATCAGGAGCTGATACCAGCCGTTCATCCATCGTAAACATATGCGGCGGGTCGCAGTTTGATTGACGCGGCTGATCAGACACAAATAATTAGTTTTCATTATCTGTCAGCGACCGGTACGCAGGTGTTGGGGATTTTTTTAGAATGAGGCAGTTACGAGCCAGCTGCAAAGAAAGTACAGGTTTGTAGAGCGCAACTAACTTTTGCTGCAACGAAATCTCGAAAGTTCTCACTTCAAACGCATGCACGAAAACAGTCATAAGCACACTAGGAGAGAAATCCCAGCAGTAGTTTTGGCTTTAGAAATGCGAGAAAATACATACAGCGAGCATACCACCGTCACCAAACAACAAGATGTGGCTTGAAGGCCCACACAAAAACAAGAGAAAAGAGGCCTAAATTACAAAAATAATAGCGCACACACACGGCCGCTGAAGGTTTGGCCAAAGCATGGTGTCATCCACCCATCCTGTATCCATTTTGCGAGCAAAATAAATATTCTTGCAGCAGAACGTCCTGGCTGTTGAAGCTTCCTCGCAGGCAGGCAGCGGAGTCAGAAGGCCAGCGATGGAAGAGTGGTCACGTGACCAAATATGGCGGCGGTCATGGTTCCGCGCTGTGAAGCGTCTATAGCAACGAGCGATGGAGAAGCAAGATACACACAGTAGCGATACGTAGGCCTAACATTGGCCTCACAGTTGTTATGGCAAAGAGAGATGCACAAGCAAGACTTTTGCTCGGCTCTGATGATCGTATGATTGTTTGGAATTAAAATCGCTGGTAGCTTAGCATTACTAAGCGAAAATATTCTGCGAAATTGCAGTTTCTTGCAGATGGACACCACCGCCAAGTACCGGAAAGCGCGATTGAGGTGCGCACTGACCCAGGGAGCCAGTTATGCCCGCCTTCAACTTTTTCATCGTCAATTCCAATTTACCCAATGTACGCCGGCGGTCTGTGGTACAGGGCCACATTTCTATAGCAATGTTTTCAATGCCAACACGTATTGATCGGCTGCCGTGTTTCTGCCACGACATTGTTGACGCCCACGCGTGCAGCGTACATCTCTCTGTCACTAGCGCCACATAGACCAGTGCGCGAATATTAGTTTGATATCAGTATTAGTTGATGAAGAACACAATGTGCAATCCACAGCGCGAGAGTTTCAGTTTAACACGAGGCGTGTTGGGTTGCGGCGATAGCATAGTGTTCTCGCGGAGTTGCCAGCGAAGTTGTTCTGCTTACGCCACCGCGGTTTCGACTTCCAGTCGTGGATATTTACTTTTATTTATTTGTTTCACTTTGCCAAACCCACAAACATCGAAAAATCTTGCTCATGGTCTACCCGGCCGAATAGTGTTTTTGCAGTAATACGGTTTTTGATGCTATCGGGCATCGGTATCGAAGGTGCTTGTTTCAAATATCGTGCCGAAACCTCATAAATCCCCTTGCTATTCCTGCAGCCTATGCCATAGTCGCCTACTGCCTGGTGTCCAGCCTGCTTCTGAAATCGTTCATCAGTACAGTGTCCTGTGTTTTTACTTTGCTCATTCTAGATTCCACGTCTTCATAGAGCCTTTCAACCATCTGGCTTTCATGCCTGGATTTAAGGGCGTAGGCATATACCCTCTTCAGTTTTCACCACTTATTGTGCTAAATTAGCTAGCTGCCACGCTCTCGTTAACACAGTTGAATTCCTATACGACAGCTATATCCTGATATGTGAAGAACCCCACGCCTAGCTTTCGTCTGTCCGCGAATTAACGACAGCATAGTACGTACGCACCCTGTAGCACTGTATAGTACTCATCTGTCTTCCTAACCTAACTAAGCCCTATATTATCCCACCCAGTGCCCTATAGTTCATAACACACCACTGCTAGACTAGCCTCACTGGATAAAGCTCTAACGACAACGTTGGAAGGTTCAGTTTCTAGTGGTGGCCTGTATAGAGCCAGAGATTCTTAGCGCCCTCCATGGCGCCACAGGTGTCACCACTGCCTTGGTCAGTTGCTCCGCAGAGGCTGGGGAACGAGAGCCCACACAGCCCTACATTGAGCCACCGTAGTCCTCATTGATATAGACATCGATGTCCTGGCACGGCGGGTGTCAGGCATGGTGACAGGATCTCGCCATTGCTATTCACTGCCTTTTTGCAGCGTGAGAAATACTGCGCCAGGTTTCGAGCCGTGGCGTAGCTGCCGGCAGTGGCGACGGTTAACCTGTAGCCGCAGCGAGGTAAAAGAGATGGAGCGCCGTTGCCATAGCAACCATTTCAGCGTTTCGGCATCACTACATAAAAAAAAAAACTGTGTCGAGGCTAGGAATCGAACCAGGGCCTTTGGCATTTGAAGCGGAAACGCTACAACTCCGTCACGAAGGCTCTTTTTTTTCTTTATGCATGGAAGAACTTCCGTAAAAAGGGGGAAAACTTCAATCAAACTGGTTCGCGTCTCAAGTTACCGGGCTGCTTAATAGGAGCCCGCCATAGCCCTAACTCAACACTGCATCCCCATCAAAACATCAAAATTCAGGGAGGCACACACATGCATCTATGCACGGCAGCCAGCTTGGAGGTTCTTCGCGTGCAGCATATACACTCCTCCCCAAAGCACACTGTTCACGAAACACAGATTTGGACGATCTTGGTGGCTCAGCATGTCTGTCCATCATACGGCTTTTCCAAAGACTGAATAGTCCCATCAACACAAACAGATCATAAGGCACAACAGAGTTTTTGCCAACAGGCAGAAATTTAGTAAGGTATGGTGTAATTTCAAAGTCCTTCTTAAGAGTTCGTTGTAGTATGTCCCAGAAGAACATGGCATCACGGCACAGGATGAAGCAATGATCAATTGTCTCAGGCACTCCGTCACGAAGGCTCAGGGTATCGCCTGGTGGACCACGGCTGAAACGGTTGCTATGGCAACGGCTCTCGACGCTGCTTGGGATGGCAGGACCGTCGCTGCGCCGCAGCCGCGCGCCTAGTCGCGCGCTCTCTACGCTGCTCACGCAACTTGGCCGGTTTTACCACAGGTAAACCTCAGCTAATTTTTTGTTTATGAAAGCCATGCATTCACTTTATGCGCCTTTATTCATGCTGATACCCTGAGCCTTCGTGACGGAGGCTGAGGGTATCAGCATGAATAAAGGCGCATAAAGTGAATGCATGGGTTTCATAAACAAAAAATTAGCTGAGGTTTACCTGTGGTAAAACCGGCCAAGTTGCGTGAGCAGCGTAAAGAACGTGCGACTAGGCGCGCGGCTGCGGCGCAGAGACGGTCCTGCCATCGTAAGCAGCGTCGAGAGCCGTTGCCATAGCAACCGTTTCAGCCGCGGTCCGTCACCGGGCGGCAGGACAGTCGCTGTGCCGCCGCCGCTGCCGCGCGCCTAGTCGCGCGCTCTCGAAGCTGCTTACGCAAATTGCCCGGTTTAACCAGAGCTAAACCTCAGCTAATTTTTTAAAGGACGTATTCAAAACCCTAGATTGGGAACAGGTAGGGGTAAAATTTTGTGCAGAATACATACGTAATCTGCGATTCACCGATCACATTGTCTTGTTAAGTCAATGAGATGATCAACTGCAACGCATGATCAAGTTTTAGGCAGGCAAAGGAAGTCGATGCGTCTAAAATAATATTCAGAAAATCTACTAATGTTGAACAGTCTCGAAAGGAAACAACAGTTCACTATTAGCTTTGAGGCGCTGGAAGTTGTAAGGGAATACGCCTATTTAGGGCATGCAGTGACAGCAGATCGGGATCTAGGTAGTGAGATAACTGGAATAAGCTTGTGCCGGAGGGTATTGGGAAAATTCTCTCTGATAAAAAATGGCTGTTTACCACTGTCATTCGAGAAACGTATATTAGAGCTGAACCTTGCCGGTATTTGCCTATGGGGAAGGGACATGGAAGCTAAGGGAAAAGCTTGAACCTAAATTGAGGACAACGGTGCGAATTATGGAGAGAAAAATTACTGAGGTAAAGTTAAGAGACGGAAAAAGAGCAGATAGGGCCAGCGAACAAACGCGGGTTAACTACATCCCAGTCGAAATCAGAAAGAAAAAATGGGCTTCGGCAGGGCATATGACCTGAGGGCAAGGGAACCTATGGCCGTTAATTGCTACGAAATGAACTCTAAGAGAAGGAAAGCGTAGAAAGGGGTGGCAGAAAGTTAAGTAGGTGGATGAGATTAAAATGCTTGAGGGGAGGAGGTGGCCGCAGCTGGCACAGGAGAGGGTTAATTGCAGAGGCATGGGAGAGGCTTATGTCCTGCAGTAGAGTGGCTCGTGTTAGCATCGACTCTATGCTATAGCACTCCGTAGTTATGCCAGAGGCCGCACGAGCACAGGTATCAAAGCATTCGGGGTCTCAAAGTTCTCTTTCCGGATTGTAGCCGCGGCTTGCACCGAAGCGCACTCGTTCCCCCTGACTGCAAGGGCCTATGGTTTCAGCATTGAATGGTGAGGTAGCGGGCAACCATTTTAGAAAAGCATACAGTAGAGGAAGAAATTATGTCTGCGTGACCGGTTGCGATACGGTAAATTTCCTGACTGCCTCGCGCAGTTCAGGGTACCTTTTTAGGCCTCCAGTTACTACGCTAGCGCTTGCTTTCCATACGACAGGTCGGTTTACCGCCTCGAGCAATGCATGCAGGACCTCAAAGTTGTCTTCGTAGTCGATTGTAGCCTCTGCTTGCATCCAAGCACGCTCTTCGCCGCAAACCGCAAGGGCCAAAGCTGTGTGTGTTGAATAGTGAAGTGGTGGGTGCACATAATAGAAAAGACTGGAGCAGAGAAAAATTTTCCGCCCGCATGACTGGATGCGATGTGGTTAGGTGCGCCACTGGCTCCAGCGGTACAGTGGCGCTCCTGGCGAGATGAGAGGCCGGTTCACCACCGGAAGCAAGGCATGCGGGCACCAGACTCATCTTCCTTGCCGATTTTATCCTCGGCTCTGCACCGAAGCGCACTCGTTCACGCGCAAGGCAAGAGCCTAAGCTGTGTGCTTTGAATAGTGAACCGGCTGGCGCCCATTTTAAAAAAGCGTGTACACCAGAGGAAGAAATGGCGTCTGCATCACCAGTCGCACTGCGCTGAACTATCCAACTGGCTCCAGCAGTACAGCAGCTCTTGTGGGCGTCAAGTTCTTCTGCCAGCGCTTCGTAGCCGAGTTAGAGGCCTGTTCACGGGCGCGAGTAATGCATGAAGAAAACTAAAGTCTTCATAGTTGACGGTAGCCTCATGTAATGTCCCGGCCTGAGATCTTTCAGGTATAATAAATAAACAATAAATAAATAGCATCTCCTTGCACAGAATGTGCACGTAGCAGCAGACCGGAAGAGCCTAAGCTGTCACCTTAGGATAATGAAGTGCCAGCTGGCCATATTAGAAGAGAGTAGAGGCCCGTACGTGCTAAGTGGTACAGGGGCACGTGTATAGCTAGAGGTTCTGCGCTGGCGCTTGGTTACCATACGAGAGACCGGCTCACCGCCTAGAACAATGCATGCATGGACACCAAAGCTGTATTCGTTGTCGATTGTAGCCTCTTCTGCGTACATGCGTACTCGTTGCCGCGTACTGCAACAGCGTAAAGGGAAGGTGAAATGGCTTTTGAGAATTCGAGGTTATTCAAGGATTCGAATCTATGAAGCTTCTAGGTAAAACATGCGAAGTAGTTATACGCTAGCATTTCGAAGGGGACGCAATCACCGATTAAAGCGGGAATGATGTTCAGGTTTCTCCTCACTGCAGTGGAGTAGTAAGGAGAAACTCCCTCTAAAGTAATGGTTACTGAAATTTCAGATGTCCGCTGCCCTCGTGTACATACTGCCATGCGTCATGCCATGCCGCCAAACAGTGCTTTGTGAGCTTCACTTTCGACGGAATGCTTCGGCTCTTCGCTGGAAATATAGCGCCCCGTACCGGATGTCATGATTACGGCCTCTACCTGCCGCTGTGCACTACAGAGCAGCGTGAACGCCGACGCCACTTTAGTCGGCAATTAAGTCACAATTTCAAACGGTACCGCAAAAAGATTTTGCAGGCTTTACCTACAAGTTTCACACATTCGGTTAGTTTCATCATCATCAGCCTGACTTCACCCGATGCAGGGCAAAGGCCTCTCCCATGTCTCTCCAATGAACATTGTGCTTTGCCACTTGCGGCCACCATATCCCCGCAAACTTCCCTCCTAACATCCCTAACAGTCCTACCTGACTTTCTGCCGCCCCCTGCTACGCTTGCCTTCTCTTGGAATCCACTCCGTTACCCTTATGGACCAGCGGTTATCTTGCCTTTGCATTACATGGCCACCCAAGCACATTTCTTCCTATTGATTTCGAATAGGATCTTATTAATCCGACTTTGTTCTCTCACCCACTCCGCCCGCTTCGGATCTCCTAACGTTAAACCAGTCATTTTTTTATAGCTGATTGCGTTGTCCTTAAACAAAACCCTTTTCGTTCACCTCCACGTTTCTGCCCCATACGTGAGTGCCGGTAAGATGCAGCTGTTGTATACTTTTCCCTTGAGGGATATCTTTAAACGGCCGTTCATGACCTGAGAGAACCTTCCTCATGCGTTGCACCGCATTCTTATTTTCCTAATTATTTCCATCTCATAACCTGCCACATGCGCTCCACTCCATTCTTATTCTCCTAATTATTTCCATCTCATGATCCAGATCCGCGGTCACTACTAGCCTAAGTAGACGTATTCCCTCACCGCTTCCAGCACCTCGCTGCCAATTGCGAACTGCTGTTATCTTGCAAGAATGTTGAACATTACTTTTCTATTCTACATGTTAATTTATGAACTACTTTTCAGATCTCTCTGTCTAATTCATCGATCATGCTATGCAGTTCATGTCCTGAGTGACTTAGCAAGGCGATGTCACCAGCGAATCGCAGATTACTTACGTATTCTCCATTAACTCTTATCCCCAACTGTTGCCAGTTCAGGCCACTGAATACCTCCTGAAAACAGGCGGTGAATAGCATTGCCGAGATTGTGTCTGCCTGCCTTACCCCCTTCCTTAATGGAATTTTGTTGCTGACTTTCTGGGGTACTATGGCAGCTCTGCAGCAGTTATAGATTTGTTGCAATATTTGCACATAACACTCTGAGCGCGGACAGCTCATATGAACACTGGGTAATGGTCACTTCCACGTGTTTCCAAATTTGTGCATCAGCCAAACTCGCGGGAAGTTGAACTTGTGGAGACGAATCGTAGACACCAGTCGTCGTCGGGTCTCCACAAGTATATTCGGCTGGACGCGCTCAGCCAGGCTGGAACGGAACAGCGCTCCGTCGTCCTTGCAGTTAAACAGCCACGAAATCCAGCCTGCGCGTGCTTGGCAGGCGTACTGGGACAGTCGTCGTCTTCTGCTGCCGGACCACGATGGCACGCTACAGCCCCCCCCCCCCCCCCCCCTCTAGCGATGAAGCCATGAGCGAGGAGTGAATGGCGAAAAGCGGATACTCTTGGTGCAAATCGTACGCGACGAGGACTGGCACGGTCGGGAGGGGATGGTGCGGCACAGTTTGCGATGACGTCGGTGTCAGGATGAGCAGGTTTAAGGCGGTCAACTGAGATTGTGTCCTGCCGGCCGTTGATGAGCAGGAGAAATTGCTTAGGAGCACGCCGGAGCACTTGGTACGGGCCATCGTATGGTGGCCGTAAGGGCGAGCGTACGGCGTCGTGGCGAACAAAGTGATTAGTGCACCGCTGAAAGTCGGAGGGAACGTGGGCACGACGGGAATACTGGCGCTGACGTGGTGGAACGACAGTGCTCATAGCGCTATGTAGGCGGTAGGCGTAATCTGAGACGTCAGCAGGCGTGGGTGGTGAGGGCTCGAAGAATTCGCCAGGCACACGGAGAGTAGTGCCAAACGTTAGCTCTGCTGCACAGGTAGAAGAGTCACTGCGAAGTGCAGTGCGGAGACCAAGCAGGACGAAGGGCAGGCGCTCAATCCATGGTGAAGGAAAAGCGGACGCCAGAAGTGAAGCTTTCAGCTGCCGGTGAGAACGCTCAATGACACCGTTGAAAATCGGGTATTAAGAGGTCGTCTTGATGTGATTGACGCCGAGGAGCCGAGATAGGTTGGCAAATAATGTGGAGTCAAATTGACGACTACTATCAGTCGTAATGGTGCAACGGACACCGTAACGGCTGATCCACAGGGTGATGAGTGCTCTTGCGATCGACTCCGCCGTTATGTCCAGAAGGGGCATCGCTTCAGGCCATCTCGTAAACCTCTCAATGCAGGTTAACAGGTAGCGGCGGTTCCCGCAGGTAGGAAGGGGACCGGCAATGTCGACGTGCAGATGGCTGAAGTGGGCGTCCGGAGACGGGAACGTGCCAAGCGGTGTCGCAGTGTGTCGATGCACTTTGCTTTGCTGACAGCTCAGGCACGAGTGCGACCAGCGGTGAACGTCGACGTTGGTGCTAGGCCAGACATAGCGAGCCGTGACAATGCGCTGTGTTGCGCGAATGCCAGGATGGGCCAAAGAATGGAGGGCATCAAATACGGTTCGTCGGTATGGTGGAGGCACGTAGGGGCGAGGGCGACCGGTTGATGTATCACAAACGAGGGGAACGGCACAGAGAGAGAGCAAGACGTCCTCCAACACCAGAGAGGGGTCGCGCGTGCGAAATCGTTGCAACTCGGCATCGGCTCGTTGAGCAGCAGCCATAGCCGTGAAGTCGATGATTGACCGTCCATTGTCCGTCGTATTGACTTCAGCACGAGAAAGAGCGTCGGCGACTATGTTGGACTTGCCGCTGACGTGACGAATGCCGCAGGTAAATTCGGAAATGTATGCGAGCGTCCTGATTTCGCGAGGAGCGTAGGAGGTACTGCTGGATGCCAGCGCGGACGTCAGAGGTTTGTGGTCAGTGAGGATATGAAAGCTGCGTCCCTCGAGAAAATGTCGGAAGTGCTTCACGGCTGAGTATATTGCTAGCAGCTCTCGGCCGAAGGTGCTGTAGCGGCGTTCAGGGGGCGCAAGATTCTTGGAAAAGAAGGCAATTGGCTGCCAAACAGCAGCGACGAACTGTTGTAAGACCGCGCTGACAGCATTGTCCGATGCGTCAACCATGACGGACGTGGGCGCGTCACATTTAGGATGAAACAGGAGCGTTGCTCCGGCAATGGCTGCCTTGATGCCGCTGAATGCGCGGTCAGCGGCATCGGTCCAAGCAACAAGAGCGGTCGGCTTGCTGTGGCCCGAGAGAAGGTCGTGGAGAGGCTGCAGTATTGCAGCGCAGCGGGGAATGAAGCGCCGATAATAGTTGGCGAGGCCAAGAAATTCGCGCAGTTGTCGGGTGGTGGTGGGCCGGGGAAACTGACTGATGGCGGTGACACGTGCCGGTAAGGGGCGAATGCCATGGGCGTTGACGCGATGGCCGAGAAAGTCCAACTCAGCAACGCCGAACTCGCGTTTCGGTTCGTTGACCACATGACCAAAGCGGCTGAGTCTTTCGAGCACTTGACGCAGGTGGAGCTTGTGGGCCACTGCCGTAGGGCTGAAGACGAGAATGTCGTCAAGATAGGCAAAGCAGCACGTCAAGCCGGGTAGGAATTGGCCAACGAAACGCTGAAAAGTCTGGGCCGCGTTGCGAAGACCGAAAGGCATCCTCAGATATTCAAACATGCCAAAAGGTGTAATAATGGCGGTCTTCGGGATATCCGACGGTTCCACAGGAATCTGATGATATGCCTTCACAAGATCGACTTTGCTGAAGATTTTGCAGCCATGTAGAGCCGATGTAAATTCCTGGATGTGGGGAATCGGGTAGCGGTCAGGGACTGGGGCCTTCTTGAGGGCCCGGTAATCGCCGCACGGCCGCCAGTCGCCGGTCTTTTTGGGCACCATGTGGAGAGGCGACGCCCAAGGACTGGAGGAGGGGCGGATGAAGCCAAGCTCTAGCATATGCTCAAATTACTGTTTGGCGACAGCGAGGCGACCTGGTGCGAGGCGACGAGCGCGAGCAAACACGGGAGGTTCAGTCGTCACAATATGATGAGTCACGTTGTGAGCGACTGGCGCTTGGAGAGACGGGGGTCGGAAGACATCAGGATACTCTGGAAGGATGCTGGGCCAAGGGTCGGAAATGGTGCTGTGCGCCTGCAGGAGCCGGAGTGGTAGAGCGCGGCAGGAGACGCCTTGCACGACTAGGCTTGTTTCTGAATCCAGTATTCGGTTTTGCCGCATGTCAACTAGGAGGAGCCTGTAGTGCCACAGAAATTCGGCGCCGATGATTGGCGAGCGCACGTCCGCGATAACAAATACCCAGCGAAAGGTATGGCGGAGTCCGAGGTCAAGCGTTACCGACTTCTGGTCGTATGTCCGTATTGTGGACCCGTTGACTGCGGTCAGAGGAGGAGAGTCTAAAGGACGGCGCCGCTCAGCCAACGTAGGCAGAAGAACACAGATCTCGGCACCAGTGTCGATGAGGTAGCGGACTTTGGTTACACGGTCAGTGACGTGGAAAAGGCGGCTGGATCGCGGGCCGAGAACACCGGTCGCTTTCAGTGTTCGGTCGGACCGTTTCCCGCGAAGGAGCAGGACTGGCGGCTGTGGCGTGCGCGAGAGCCGTATCGGCGGTGGAACCAGCAAAGTGTCGTCGAGGGCGGAGAACGATTGCCAAAAAAACTGGTGCTGCTACGGCGGGGTGGAGACGACGAATGCGGCCGGCGAGCACGAAGGGCTGCAACTTCAGCTGTAAGCTGCGCTACCTGCCGGGCTAGCTCCTCATGAGTAGCAGTGAGACGGGTATAGCAATCGTCAGGAGCTGGGCTTGATAGCTGAGAGGCAGGAGGGCGATGAAGTGCTGCAACGGAGGGAAGGCCGAATTCCATGATCTTATCCGCCAGAGTAGCCAGGGATTCCACGGTCTGAGACGAAGACACGCTCAGGATCATGCGCACCTGCGGAGGCAGGCGCTGCAGGAAGAGTTCCCGCAGGAGCGCGCTGTCGTGAGAAGTAGCCAATTCTCCAGCCAGGGCGGTCATGCGATGCAAAAGCTCGGTAGGTTTGCGATCTCCGAGCTGTTCTGAGGTAAGGAGCTGCTGGAGGCAACGCGGCTCGTTTCTGTAGTTCTCTGGATGAGCATCGCTTTAAGATGATTGTAAGGGCGATCGGCAGGCGGAGAGCGCAGGACGTCGCGAACAACCGCAGCAGTAGCAGGCGTGAGCGCACCAATGACATGGGCGAACATGGTCACCTGTGACGTAATGCATTGCCGGCGGAACAAGGCCTCTATGGTGAGGAAAAAGTTCCGAGTCCGAGATCCAGAAGTCGGGGAGCTTGAGGGCGGAGACCACGGGCTCTTGAGGTGGCAGCGTGAGTCGACGGAGACGGCACAGGAGTGGAGGGATCCATGGCCAGGGCTTACACGATGGAAGGCAGGCGGGGTCTCGAGCTCCGGGCAGTGGTAGGCCTAGAGAAGCGGCTGATGCAAAGCGCAGGGCAGGAGCAGAGAACGAAGACGCGAAGTCCGGAGTCACCAAATTTGTGGAGACGAATCGCAGACACCAGTCGTCGTCGGGTATCCACAAATATATTCGGCTGGACCCGCTCAGCCAGGCTGGAACGGAACAGCGCTCCGCCGGCCTTGCAGTTAAGCAGCCACGAAATCCAGCCTGCGCGTGCTTGGCAGGCGCACTGGAACAGTCGTCGTCTTTTGCTGCCGGACCACGATGGCACGCTACAAACTTAGTAAGGCTTTTTGACGGGCTAGTTGGTACATATTCATATTTCCAAGGCTGTGCGCTAGAAAGACGTTCACAGGAAAAAGGATAGAGACGACAGGAAAGAAGAGCATCTTTCTGTCGTCTCTATCCTTTTTCCTGTGAACGTCTTTTTAGCGCACAGCCTTTCAAATATGAATAGCTAGAAACTTATTACAAAGGTCACGTCAATGCTACTGGCAGTCGTTAGGCCTCGAATGTCGTTTATGCTGGTATCATTTAGCGACTAAATTTAATAGTTGAGAGAAGGTCTGCAAGCTTGGCTCCTTGCCAACATATGTGTAAGCTGCGCCAAATTTCATTGTGAGCATTGAAGTATCCAGAAATAATATGCGGAGAGGGCGTCCTTTCTGTCAATTTTCCCAGCCTCAGAGCGTCGAATGGCGTGTGTGGCTCAAGATATACTCCAATGAGAGTGTACACACGTCTGTCAATTAGCGCTTAGGCGCACACGTATTTGTTGTCATTGTGAGGCGGTACATCACCCAAGGAGGTCAGGACCTCCACGCGAAAGCCTATAAGCACTTTGCTGACGTCATCTCGTCCTTTCCAATGGTGGAAGTGGTATCCGTGCGAGCGAAAATCTTCCTGGACTCACGATTAAGAGATGACTGTGAAAGGGAAGTTGTACGCTTTGATGAGCTGCCGGAAATCAGAGAGTTTCGAGCGTAAACCGCGAGCGTTCCACAGGGAAATGGTGCATGTTCAATTGATGTTTTGGATGGTCACTTGTTGTGAAGCTGTCGGCGTTGAAGCTTGCTTATTGATGTCTGGTAGTACACCCCTGCGGACCGTAGGAGACCGACACCAACAGCTCCATTGCAAGGACAGCTTCTACTTCTGGGGAAGCTCGTGACGAGAAGTTTGCGCGGACAATAGTTTTATGGCTTCAAACAGCATCGGAATGAGTAGGGATGTGATATCTTATTCAGTGCTTCCGTTTTATTGCCTTTCGCTGATCATCCTGTCGGACTGCTGTGCCTTAGGCTGAGAGCGAGAGTGGCCGTTTGTCGTGGCTTGAGTGGAATGCTACGAAAGCGTTGAAGTAGGCGGTTTACCGGTTGGCTTGCCACGTTTCTTTTTTGCTGCTGCTGCTGCATATATGTTTCCAGCTCTATTCTTCTGTTGCACTGATGCATCTTGGTTAAGGTCTGGCGTATTCGTGAAAACAAACTCAGGGTTAGGCGATTATTCATATAGCTTCGGCGCTTTCCCTTGAACTTGCTCTATAGTGCGGGCAAGTGTAGCAGCTTAGTTTTTAATGTACCGGTTGTGAGCCATGGCAGTTCGCTCACTTAGGTTGCGATATCGATGTGCATTCCATGTGCGATAGGGGCCAGCACAAACTTGGCAGCGAAGAGGGCCTGTGCAATGTCTCAGGATATGGTCATGCCTCTGACGTTCGTAGCATTGTGTTGCTTCCCCACGTAATCAGTTACAGGGTAATCGAATATGTTAAGTGTTGCCTTTTTAGGCAGTGGTGAATCTTTTGCGAATTCCATGATAACTGACCTACGACGTTCCTCTCTGACCTTGCCACTGTCTTCAGGAACGTGAGCGGTGAAGACAACGCCTTAGTCGCGAAGGCACTCTTGTAGGTCTTTGTTTGAGTATGTGACTGGGACATCCTGAATTTTTCCTTAACTAGCCGCGTAAGGAATGCGGTCCTACACAGGTACTCCAGCCTCTTTAGTGATAGCGAGCAGGCGGTTCCCGGCATGTAGTGTTGAAACTGTAACCATAAGGCTTTATCCTTGTTGAATCGATGGCTGAGAACTTTTTCTTGAGCCGACGTTGCAACCGCCGACGCTAATACGTTGGGGCTCACTTTCCATAAATTTCCTCTTTCCATGGTAGGCCTGAAGGCTACGGGAACACAATCAGCTCTTTTTTTTCTTATACGACACAACCGTGTAGGATGCTTGGATTATCTCCCCTTTATTATCGCCCAAGGGCTCGCAGGTCGCTTGCTGCTCCCGCAGTCTCTTGTTTGCTGGGCTTTGGTCTGTGGCCGGAGCTACAGTGGCCAGTGGAGCAGTGGTTGCCACTGCTTCCATGAGTGCAGCATGGAGAGCAGCTGATGGAGATGTTCCGCGTCTGGGCAGGTACGGCTCGGAGCGCCCTCAGGATCACTTGACGTGCTTCTCCCGGTGAGCGGGGAACCCCAGGTCATTGCACGACGAATACACAAACCAGAAAAAGTCTAAGAGTACTCAGACTGAGAAGAAACGCTGAAAATTAGGGACTGGAGCCATGGAAAATGGCGGTGCACCACTGGGAGCAAAGCATAAGGTGCATCAAGGTTATTTTTGATGCATCTTTGTCGAATGCAGCCGCGTCGTGCACTGAAGCGCACCCGTTCCCGCGCATCGCAATAGTCTAAATTGTCAGCATTGAATGGGGTGGCAGGTTCCTACAGTAGAAGTGCGTAGACCAGAAGAAGAAAGGGCATCTGCA
Organism: Amblyomma mixtum; assembly: GCF_055824585.1. NCBI lineage: Eukaryota > Metazoa > Arthropoda > Arachnida > Ixodida > Ixodidae > Amblyomma > Amblyomma mixtum. The sequence continues at coordinate 340,543,434 of NC_143014.1, read as the reverse complement.
TGACCACTTTCAATGCGCGGAAGCGCCTGACTCGCTCCAGCAGTACAGCGGTTCTTGAAGACTTCGAGTTCCTGCGGTGGCGCTTGGTTTCCATTTAACGGGCCTGTTGAGCGCTGGGAGGAATGCATAGGAGCCAGCAAAGTTGTCTTTGTAGCCAACTGCAGGCTTTACTTGCATCCCAATTCGTTTGTTCCCGTGGACCGCGGGGGCCTAATCTCTAAGTTTTGATAAGTAAATTGGCGGGTCTTCAATTTCGAACAACCTAGAAAAGAGAAAAAAAATGCCACCTGCATGAGTGGTTGCGATGCTTGCTTGGCGGCCGACTCCCTGAAGCGGTTGAGTTGCGTGTATAGGCACTGAATTTGTACGCTGCCGCTCATTGCCAGATGACAGGCCGGTTCACCACCGGAACGAACGCATGCGAAACAATAATGTATTCGTTGTTGATGGTAGCTTGCCCATGCACCAAAGCCGACTCGTTGCTGGGGTCCGGGAGGGCCTAAGCTGTCAGCTCTGGATAGTGAAGCAGCAGGTGCCCATATGAGAAGAATCTAGAGCAGAGAAAGGAATAGCGTCTGCATGACCGGCTGCGATGCGCTGAAGCGCTCGACTGGTTTCAGGAGTACAGCAGCTTATGTAGGCCTCGGGTTCCAGCGCTGGCGACTGGTTGCTATATGACAGACGGTGCACTGCCGAAGCACTATGCGCCAGACACCAAAGCTCACTTTGTAGTCATTTGTACCCTCCGCTCGCACCCAAGCGCACTCGTTGCCGCGGACACATACGGCCAGCTGTCAGCGCTGAATAGTGAAGCGGCGGGTGCCTATTTTAGAAAAGCGTAGAAAGAGATAGAAATGGCAGCTGCATGACCAGTACCGGTGCACTGAAGCGTCCAAAAGGCTTCAGCAGTACAGCAGTCTTTGTAGGGACCTAGTTCTTCAGGTAGCACTTAGTAGACATGTGACAGGCCGGTTCACCGCCGGGAGCAATGCATGCGGGACACCGAAGGTGTCTTTGTAGCCGATTGCAGGCCCTGCTTGTATCCAAACGCGTTTGTTCCCGCTGATCGCAAGAGCCTAATCTGTTAACTTTGAATAGTGAGCGGCGGGTGCCCATATCAGAAGAGAGTAGAGCGAAGGAAGAAATGGCGTCGGCATGGCCGGTTTGGTTGCGGTGGAGCTCCCGTCTAGCCCCAGCAGTACAAAGGCTCGTGTAGGCATCGAGTTTCTGCGCTAGCGCTGCGTAACCTTGTGACAGACCTGGGGACCACCGGTGCCAAAGCATGCGGTGCACCACCGTTCTGTTGTTTGGCGAATGTAACCTCGGCTTGTACCGAAGCGCACTCTTTCCCGCGCACTGGAAGTACCTAAGCATTGAATGGTGAGGTGGATGGTGCCCCTACTAGAAAAGCGCACACAAGAGGAAGAAATAGCTTCTGAACGACCGGTTGCTATACGGTAAAAAACCCGACTGGCTCCAGTGGTATAGCGACTCCTATAGGCCTCGAGTTCCGTTGCCTGCGACTAGTTGTTATATGACAAAATGGTGCACTGCCGGCAGCAATACATTCGGGGAACCAGTGTTGTCTTCGCAGTTGTCTGTAACCTGTGCTTACACGCAAGCGCACACTTTGCCTTGGACCGCAACTGCGTAAACCCTGAGCGTTGAAGAGTGAAGCGGAGGATCCTCATATTGAGTGGGCACGCGGACAGCACGGCATCAAACATTCTTGACAAGCCTCCGTTTCTGCTGCTACAGGTCCTGCTCCCGTTTCAGACATACGGCGCCACTCAACCCAACTGGTTCACTGACGGCCGTGCACCTTCAGTTCGTCGCGTCTTGCTCATGGCCGACGCCGCACTAGCACCAGACGATGTACGAGCGATGCCGGAAATTCTCGGCCGCTCTTTTCTCGTGCGCCAGGCCGCATAATCATCGGCAAATCCTGCTGCACCCAATGTATACCTACGAAAACGCCTCATGCATTTCGATGGGAACGCGGACAGTAGGGCATCAGATGTACTTCATGAGCCTCCGGTTTTGCTGCCGCAAGGCGTAACTGCCTTTTTTATACATGTAAAAAAGGACAACAATTGTTGCCTATTGCTGTTCCGATGCCCATGGGTTTTCCTTGATATTATGTCTGAGTGCTTCAACAATTCTATTCTGCTATTGTTTTCCAGGGTTGCTGATGAGAGCCCCGGCCCAACAAAATTCTTCGATAAATATAGCAAACGAGAAAACTCCTCGGATGCGGCAGAATCTTCCCGTGCTAACATGGCTGGGGAAGATTCGCACAGTAGTGAAATATTGCGGATTCTCCAAGAATTCAGTCCCAGTGAGTTGCAGCCGTGAGCAGCAGCCAGGAGTTGAAAAAAATTACCGACGAAGTCGGCCAAAGTGAACAAAAAATTGAGCCTGTTTTCGAAAATATAGCCTGCAGCCTTGATGACCTTAATTTAAATGGAAGGTTGAAGCTATAGACAGTTTGAAAGAAGAAACGAAGTGCAGAATTGACAGTCTTCAGGAACAAAGCGAGGGCTTACAGACACACCTGACAGAACTCGAGGATGGGTGCCGGCATGATAACGTGCTTCTTCACGGTATCCTAGGCCACCAAGGAACATGGGCAGAGAGAGAATTGAAAATGGTAAACTTATCCATATGTCTTGACAACCAGACATCTCCGGGTGATGTTGAACGTGCGCACAGTATTGGCCAAAAGCAACCTATGAAAAACTCCACGGTTACTGTAAAATTCAGAACCTTCAAAGCAAAAGAAAAATTACCGCAATATATATCAAAACTTAAAGAACGCGACGTTAGTGTAACTGAGGATTTCTCGCCAGCCACGCGCCAAGTTAAAAGAACTCATTGAATTTGCTAAATCACAACCTCCTTCTAGCTTAAATACAATAAGTTAATCATACATAACAGAACTTTCATGTACAGTGCAGCCACTGGCAAGACATTTGGGTTAACCCTCGCTCGCTTTGAGCCTCCAGTCGTCGAGAGCTTGCTCACTGTTATTGCCTGCCCCTTCTGTGTAAGCGAATGAGCCATCATCTGATTAGCGGTCATAGGGAGGCAGTCACTATCAATCCTCCCTATCTGCCTTGTTCATCGACATAAGAAGCATAGTCAAGAAGTGCTCTGAACTGTCATCTGTTGTAGATTCATGTTCCGCTGATGTTGTAGTACTAACCGAAACTTGGCTGCCTAGGAACCTTCGCGAGAGTGAAATTCTGCATTCGCCTAAGCAGTTCAATTTCTCTATATGCGATAGGGATGTAAGGCAAGGCGGTGGCGTCGTGGTAGCTGTTGGAAAATCTTTGAATCATTCGCCCTTAACATCTCACCCGACCTGGAAATTATATGGGTATTTCTGAAGCTAACCCACCACAAAGTCATACTAGGCGCTTTTAATCGGGCTCCTAATGCATCACCTACATTTGCCTCTGAGTTTCATGACAGTAGCTCTCACATCTCGACACCTCGGTGTACACCGCCACTGCGCTTAAAGGGAAAGGTGAAGTCTCGAAAAGCATGCAACTTGCAGGAGCATATGTCGCCGTTCCGAACCCTTGTCGAAATTTAGCCTCCAACTTAACTAAAATATCTAACCTATAGGCAAAAAGAACTGCCGTGACGCCACCCGGAACGTGGTAGGACGAACTTGCTCAAAACTTGGGTGTGCATGCAGTCGGGGGTATTGCCACCACATTGAGGTCAGGCAGTGATGCACCACTGGGATTTCATCTGCACATGCACCACATTCGAGCCTTATCGAGTAAATTAAATATGACTCTGAGGCATGAGGTGCCGTGAGAGGTACCAGTTCCTGCGGACACTGTGTCCTGACAGTTTCCATTGACGGCTTTTCGCTCGCATGACCCATGTACGTAATGCGTTCACATTAAAAGAGTAGAGCAGAGGAAGAAATGGCGTCTGCATGACTGGTCGCGATGCGATGAAGGGCCCGAGTGGCTCCTACAGTACAGCTGCTAATCTAGGCGTCGAGCGCCTACGCTGCCTATTAACGCGACAGCATTAAGGGCCCCGTATCGCAGAAAAGCCGGTGTCGTCATCGGCGTGGGCGGCTTTGGCATGAGTTAAAAATCCCCCAAACATTATTAAATAAAACCGAGTTGAAAATTGGTCGTGTTGGGGAATCGAACCAGGGCCTCCTGAGTGCGAGACAAGCACGATAAACATTCCGTCACGCCAGCTCGATGGTTTGGGAAGAACAAACGCGCGTCTTTTGAATACGGTGCTGTCTTAGAAGGGTGCTTTAGATGCATGTACCGTGGTGTATATTAGTACTTATGATCATGGAAATTACAGAAGTCGCAGGTAAGCCAGTAGCAAAGTACCTTTCTGCTACTTTTCCTCTTCACTTGGAGCGGACATAGCGCCATCAGGCGCCGGCCACTAAAACCACTCCGTCCTCCTCCTGCTCGCAATGTACGCCACTGCCCCAACAGATAGCGCGCTACGGCAGCGCCTCCCGCTCGTCTCGTTCGGCCGCAGTGGTGCCGTGCGGGAACGCAGGAATTACGCGGTGAGCGGCGAACAACGCAGCGCACTTCCAAGGCGCACTTCCAAGGAACGATGTGCCGACGAAGTACGACTGCTACTTGAGTTTATGTGAGAAGTGAGAAAGAAAAGGAATGAGAAGAGCAAAAAGGAGCAGAAGGCGTTATCGCGTCTACCCTTAAGGCGAAGCATACGCGTCCTCCTAATTTTTTTTTTCCATATGAAAGACGAGTTCACCGCTGGGAGCAATCTATGCGCGACGCCAATGTTGTCCTGTTTGTTGACTGTACTGTCGGCTTGCGTACATGCGGACTCGTTGCCGCGGAACGCGAGAGCTTAAGCTTTAAGTGTGGAATGGTTACCCGGCAGATCTCCATATTAGAAAAGCGCAGAGCGGAGGAAGATGTGCCATCTGCATGGCCGTAAAGCGTACGATTGCCTCCAGCACTAAAGCGACTACTGTAGGCGACTGGTTGCTAAGCTTCAGCCGGGTTCACCGCAGGTAGCAATGCATGCAGGTCACCAAGTTCTCTTAGTCCAATGTAGCATCTTCTTGCACCCCAGCGCATTCGATGCCTCGCACTGGGGTACCTTGTGCTGCCAGCTTTGAACAGCGAAGCGCGTGTACATATAACAGTCAAGCGCAGAACATAAGAAATGACGCCTGCGTGACCGGTTGCCACTACGGCTGAGGGGACCTGCCCCACTGGTCCCCTGTGGTTGGCTTCCCCGCGATGCACTCCGCCTAGTTTGGCTAGTTACTTTAACTAACGAGGGAGGGCGCTGGCGTCGCAGTGACAGGAGCGCCACGGGTGGCGCGATTGCTACGTGAGCGCGTGGGGTAGACGGCTCACTGCGGCTTGGGAATTTTGTCGCGTACGGACATGTCGGCGCGGTCTCCGCTCTCCGCCAGGGGGGCGAGGCCTCGTAGTGGGATTTTGTGTGCAAATGTTGCGTATCTGATGCACGCCTGGACCGCGATGACCAAGCGAACACCAAACTTGTGTTACGTATGGATACTTTAGAAAGAGCTACAGGTAGAGAGGGCAGAGAAGCGCAGACTTCAAGAATAGCTTGGTCAGTTGCAATCAAAAATATCTGACATCGCCATCGGAAGGCGCATTGGCAGACATTCCAGCGCCAGCCACGCGGTTGGGGCTTGCACTGCCATAGACAGCGATAGGAAAGTAAGCCTGGCAGGTTAAGACAGGAATAGCTATGCACAGGTGGCAGCTAGGAAGTTGGAAGGCGGTGGAGAGAAGGAGACCAAGATAAATCTGAAGAATAAGGTCTGTCAGTGACAAGAGGCAGCAAAATCCTGAAGTTAGGAGAGAGGGAGAGAATACCCTAGTGCTTATCGCTGGTGAGTCAAACATGAGGAGGTGCAAAAGAGCTATAATGGAGCGTGCAAATGGTTATAGGCGGGTAGCAGCCGGGGTATTCTCAGAGAGAACAATGGACGCGGTACTTAGAGAGAAAAAAGTAAACGTTCTTAGAACGTTGCAAGGCGTATTTTGGTAATGGTAGCGGCGGGGCTAAATGATGTCCTGAATGGTTCCGCCGCACAAGAAGTGTAAAGATTAGCTGAGGGAGTTAACGGTATAAGGGCGATAGCACAGCAAGTGCAGATCGTGGTTTGCACTGTGCCGGAGGTGAAAGAAAAGAACGGAGAGGTTGCCAACGATGTTGTAGCTCTTAATCGCGAGATAAGGAAGCTCACCTGCAGAAAGGCTTTCAAGTGGCAAACATAAACAGGAAAGTGCACAGAATAGGCTTAGTCAGAGGCTTTACACGAGATGGCATCCATTTCAGTGGAACGGTAGGAGCAGTGATCGGCTAGCGCCTGGCAGGCCGAGGGTTAGCTTTTTGATGGGATTCACGGCAGCTCAGAGCACAACAGCAGGTAGAAGAGAAGTATTAAGTGTAACAATTGCCACTCAGGCCAACAAAACGGCCGCTAGGAGGCCGACGAAGAAAACTACTCAAAAGAAATTTAACGACAGGATCAGTTACATAAACATGAAAGGGGGGTAGAAACAGCGAAATGGCAATAAATATAACTGCGGATAAAAGACGATGAAGCAGGTGTGTACGCTCTATGCGAGACACATCTCGGCGATCTAGAAGAGCCACCGTTAATCGATGACTATGTTTGGGAAGGGAAGTTAATGGTAGACTTCTGTGAGCGGCATAACCTAATTATTGTCAATAGAGAAACTAAATATGAGGGATCAATCAGGTGGGAAATCCGCAACAGGCATACGACATTTGACTACTGCCTAATGTCGCAGGGCATCTATAGCAAGCTCGAAATAATGAAAATAGACAAATAGGGGAAGTACAGCCTAGGAAGAAATCATAAACCTATTAGTCTACAGTTGAGAGCCCGGATGAAAAGAGAAATGCAGAGAAGTCAAAAAGAGAACGCAAAATTAAACGATGAACAAATACGGCTAATAGCAGGCGACATAGAGGAAGCAATCGAGAAACGGCCCATGTAAAAGTGGGATTAATAGCAGTTAGAACTACTCCTCTCTACAAAAATGAAAAAAGTAAAAGGAGTAAACCGCCGGAGAGGAAGGAGGAAGCCACGAAGCTGATGGAATATGGAAACTGAGGAGACCATCGAACAATGACGCGTGGCCTCAAGGGAACGCAGAGAAGCAAAGAGGGCGCAGTTATCTGAAGAGAAAATACGCCAAAAATGGGAATCTTATCGACAAAGAAACAGCAAGTTCAAGTCCTCGTCCAGGCTAAAATAAAGCAGCCCTCTGATTCCTGGCTGGCTGAAGTTCGCGATGCGAATATAAGGGTGCGAAAAAAATTCTGGAGCCATGTAAGCTGGGTTGGTAAAACGAATCAAAGAAAGCAGGAACAGATTCAAGATGCCGAGGGAAAATGTTTAGAGGGAGACGATGCCGTGAAAGGTTGAATTTCTTTGGAGGAGAAATTCTAGAGGCCCGTGTAGTGTGCGATGTCAGTGCACGTTAAAGAACCCCAGGGGCCGAATCCACGAAAGAGTTCGCTTTGGAACGCATTCGCTTTGCCGTGACGTCATTTTGACGTTGACATCGGCGGGAGAAGGGTGGGAGGAACACTGTGGGAGGACAAGGGGGCAGGCAACAGCCAATCGGCTTTGTTGGGCGGTCCCATCTCGGTTGCTTGTATTTTTAAGGTGCCATATGCTAACTTCTTTGCGTTTTTAACCTCTAAGTGAATGCGTTTGGCTACAATACTGCAAATTTATTACTCAGAGCCTATAAAATAAGCATAGATTTTATTTTGAGACGGTTTAAATGCTTCTTCATTGGTTTGTTTTCTTTTGCGTTCCCGAGAGGGCGCTCTCAACTGTGTTGTTTTATTTTGTGTTCACGAGAGGGACGATAGGCATTCTGAACTTGCGCGGGAGACTTTTCACGTGTCAGCACTTGTCAGCTTGACATTTTCACTAGTCGTCATGTCAACGCACAAAGGTTGTCGCCTGGGCCCGCACGTCTCGATGTGCCAGCGTGAAGTGCTCGTTGAGTTCATGGAGGAACATACCTACATGGTGAAGCCTTCGTGTGAGCTCGACGCACCCGACGACGCCGGGGAAGAGACCACGCTCCAAAAACTCTGCCTTGGCGCGGGACTTCTCCTCGGGAGTCGAAGGAAACAACACCCAGTTTTTCTCCGTGCCGACACGCACGATCGCCTGAGCGACGGCCAAAATCGTACGGCTCACAGACGACTGCGGGAGCCGTATAGTTGCCTCGCTGCCGACTGCCGCCTGGAAGCCCCCGGTAGCGAAGAACCGTAGGGCGCAGAGTACTTTGCGCTCTGTTGTGAGCGCACTTTTCCTCGTTGGTCCAAGGTGGGGTTTGAGCTCTTCGCATAGCAGGCGTACAAGTAGCTTCGGCAGCCTGAAGTGCCTTCGGAAAGCATCGTCAGGCATGTCGAAAGGATTGTCATGCACGCGCGACCGCCGGGGCCGCCGATCACATTCGCTGAGCACCGCGAACAACAGCGGGGCGGCGGGAGGTACCGACATGTCTCTCCTCGCGCTGAAGCGAACGCCACTTACAGAGTTCCGCACACAGCGACCGAACGCGTTCCCTTTCACTTGATTGACATGTCTCGTGACGTCAACAAAATCCGTGTTCCCGCCTCCCTGAAGTGACGTCACCGCCAGCGGTGACGACACACGACCAATGGAGCGAGGTGGCAAGAGAGAAAGCGAACGCGTTCCAAAGCGAACTCTTTCGTGGATTTGGCCCCAGGTGGTCGAAATTTCCGGAGGCCTCCACTACGGCGCCTCTCATAGCCTTAGTCGCTTTGGGACGTTAAACCCCATAAACCAAACCAAACATTACGTCAGTTATAGCTGCGTCATTTAGACAGGACCGTAGGGTAATCTCCCCAAGTGAGGGAGCAACACAGGACAGCACAATAGAGAATCGCTTAGAACTTACTACTCGTAACTGAAAAAAGGCGAAATAAAAGGTTCCTAAATTCACATACGCAAGGATAGACGAAATTGAAATTAAGCTGATTAATGAACTTGGCCTAAGAAGGAAGAAAACGCTGATAAAAGCATTGTAAACAGTCTTAACAAGTAGCAAATTCCGCGCAGCTAGAGACAGAGTAAAATAAATTTGATTTATAAAGAGAAAGGAGATAAGGTGAGCACAAAATACTTCCGACTGATTACTATAACATCTGTTATATACAGGCTGGTAATGCAGGCGGTGAAATTAAAAATGCAGTCATAGGTAGAAAGTAATACGATACTCGGAGAACTTCAGAATGGGTTCAGAAGGGGTAGGCGCTTAGATGATAGCCTGTTCGTGCTTACCCGGTGCATAGAAAAAGCTAAGGCGGAAAAGAGGCATCTGTATGTAGCCTTTCTGGACATAAGCGGTGCATACGACAATGTGAGCAGGGAACTCCTGTGGAACATATTAAAAGATGAAGGTTTCTGGCAACAGCTAACTTTTTCTGCAGCAACTCTACCGACATAATAAAGTTGAATTTTCATGGGAAGGGTCAGAAAGTACGAAAACTGTGGAGGTATACAAAGTATTAAGACAAGGTTGTCCTCTATCACCGCTGCTGTTCATGCTTTATGCGATAAATATGGAGAGAAGGCTACATGGAGGTAGGCTAGGTTGTAATCTGTCGTACAGATTAGGCGGAAATGTCGTTGAGTAATGGCTCCCGGGTTGAATGTGAGCGGACGACATAATACTGTTACCACATAGCCAGGAATATTTTAAAACTCTGATTTATTGCTGTGAAGACGAAGGAGGCGCTGTAGGTATCACTTTTAGCGAAACTAAGTGAGGTGTGAGGATTTTCAACAATACAGTTGATCAGGCGCTTGCAATAAATGACCATGAGATATCCAGAGTGGCCGAATACAAATATCTCGAGAAATGGCTAAACGAGGGGCACGTATACACGGTAAAGTACGAGCAGTCTCTTAAGGCAAAAGGGCGAAGAGACGCCGGAAAAATAAAACATTGGGCGTTATGGGGGTACAGTCTTTGTCATAAATATACAGCCAAAGAAGTTTCCTTCCAAGCCGTGTAGCGGGGCTGTTTAGCCCATTTGACAGTCCTAAGCTTGGGAGGGTTGAGGACCTAAGTTCCTCCCAGCTATTTGAGAATAGGGTCGCTGAGTATGCGAAAGGAGCCGCGCTGCAGGGCTCAGAAGCAGACCCCTGGTCTGTATACTTTTGACAAACACTTTATAACAAATATGAAGTAATGAGAGGAATTTGGGAAGGAATAAATTTATTGCGAAAGCAATACTGCGCTAGGTTTTGAGCCTTCAGCGTCGTCCTGGCGGATCCACGTTTGAACTTTAGCTTGACCTCTGTTGTGACGTCACGCCAGACGGAGAAAAAACTGGGACCCAACTCCGCTCGTCGCTGCTGTCCCAGCGGTTCCACGCCCCGCCGCGCAGCTGTGATGACGTCACGCCAGACGGAGAGAAAACTGGGGCCCCAGCTCGGCTCGTCGCTGCTGTCTATAGTGAAATAGAATACTTTCTAGTGGCGCGACCGGTGGCTGCTGGGGCCATCTCGGTTGAAGCGAATTGACACTGACGGCCGGCAGGGGCGCTGCTGCGCCTTTTCCTAGGGCAGATATACACGGAAGGGCAGATATACACGGG